>NW_028261382.1:85925788-86175788 GCF_051295495.1 Thamnophis sirtalis
GTTCTGGGCTAAAAGGAGCACATCCGCTAAAGTGATCAGAGGGGCCGCCTGCCCTGATCCAGGTCTCCTTTGCTGTAGAAGACAGGAGCAGCTCACACGAAGTAGGAGCAACAGCCCCGAAGGCTCTCTGGGTGTGAATGGCAGTGGTGCGGTGCACAAAGGACCACTCGCTTCCCTCCCTCCAAGTTGTGCAGTAGAGAAAGACTTGCTCTGGCCTGAGGCTGTGTGACTGCCTCCCCCAGCTCTCTCCCTCTCCTTCTCTCTCCCCCCCTCTGTGTGTGTGTGTGTCTTTGTGTGTGGTGTGGTGTGGTGTGTAAAAAGGGAAAATGGGGCTCCAGCTTGCTTTTAATCTTCGATTCTCTTGCAAATCCAACTTGGCAGCCTGTCAAAAAGGACAAGATAAAGAGCAGATCCATTGGCAGGAAGTCAGAGAACAAGAAAAGGGGAGCTGCAATGGGTGCAGGAGTCGAATCTCTAAACTGCACAAGAGCCCGGGAGTTCAATTAGGTCTCTTCGAATTGCACTGGGTGACTTGAGTCAGCTATTAGACTCTTAGGCTGCATTCAGACGTGTAACTATCTGAGCCTGATTTACTGAACCACGTTTTCCTCTGAATAGCAGATGGTTGACTGGTTCTTCCTCTGTATTCGATGCTGTGAGCTATTGTTCATTTTGCCTTTGGGGGTTGTGTGAACCCCACTACTGGTGTATTATATGCAGCCGCGCGAGCGATTGTGGGTGCACCTCGGTACACCCACGTTACACCTATCCTCCGCGAGCTGCACTGGTTACCGATTGGTCTCCGGATACGCTTCAAGGTGCTAGTCGTCACTTATAAAGCCCTTCATGGTATTGGACCTGGGTACTTGAGGGACCGCCTGCTGCCAATTACCTCCCAAAGACCCATTAGATCACACAGGGTTGGCCTCCTCCGGGTTCCGTCTACCAGCCAATGCCATCTGGCTACTACCCGGGGGAGGGGCCTTCTCTGTGGCAGCTCCGGCCCTCTGGAACGAACTCCCCGCAGGGATTCGGACCCTCACCTCTCTCCAGGCCTTCCGAAAAGCCGTTAAAACCTGGCTGTGTCGGCAGGCCTGGGGTTGATGAGTTCCCTTCCCCTCTCGATTGTGTGTCTGTTGGTTATTTTAAATGCTTGTATTTGTAGTTCTTGTGTTTCCCTTCCCCTCTTGGGTTTGTGAGCTGCCCTGAGTCCCACTGGGAATAGGGCGGCATATAAATAAAACGAAACCTGAAACCTGAAACCATATAAATAGACCAGTTGGGTTCACACAACCCTCAAAGGCAAAGTGAACAATGTGTGAACCTTGCCAATGGGAATGAAGAGCAGGCAGAGGTCCTAATGAAATAAAGGCCAGGGGAGACCTGTGTCCAAATTTTTATTAACTCATGAGGGTCAGTTGTGTATCCTTAGTCCAGCTACTGTCCCTTTGCTTCACCTCGCATGTGGCTTTGCTGCGAAAATTACCGGAATCCAATATTGAAATCTAAATGGAGTTTTACAATATGATCTCATCTGATGTCCTGGGACTACAATTCTCATCATTCCTAGTCCAGTTGCTTTAGGCTCTAGGGTTTTTTGAAAAAAGAAGTGCTGTTGTTTGACGTCTGTTTTGCAGCATCTCAAAAGGAAAGGAAAGGAAAAGAAAAGAAAAGAAAAGAAAAGAAAAGAAAAGAAAAGAAAAGAAAAGAAAAAGCTAGCTTTGTTTACTGCAGGAAATTGGATGTTTGGCAGTAACATTTCTCATTTTTCTTTCAAAAGGTTGCAGTGTCACCAGAAACTCGACCGATTCGAAAAAATAAAACAAACACAGTTGCCTGTGTACAAATTGTGTGCGGTGGGCTTACTTCAATTAACATCTGGGCAAATTTTCATTTATTCGGTGGAGGAAGGATAAAGACCGAGCTAAAGAAACAGAAAGGCAGGATTCAAAATGTGTGTGTGAACCACAAAATTACCATCCCCGTTTTAGTGCATTTTAGTTCAACTGCTTGAGGACCCAGACTGTGGGGGCGATATGCTGACTCTGTAGAGAGGGCTGAAAGCCCTATGAAGCGGTATATAAGTCTAACTGCTATTGCTATTGCTATTGCTCTGCCTACAAACTTTGAAGTCCTCCAAGTTCTCTGATCCCTTTCTACTGTGTATTGCTGCTGTTTTGGCTACTTAAGGATCCACCTTCCCATTTTTTAAACGTATGGAGTCAGACCTCCTGAAATTTATGGTTTGGTGTTTGGAAAGAGATGAACTCAGTAGCTAGATTAATCCTGTTGTGCAAACATCATCATTAATCTTGCGAAGACATAATAAGGTAGCTTTCTCCACCCCAATGTCTCACAGGGTAAATGACATTACACTGCAGAACATGATATTAAAGGAGGGTTCGAAGAAGAAGAATATCTCTTCGGGCGCGGAAGATCAGGACACTCTGTAAGGTTGCAGCATAGAAGATTTATTCAAACCTATACGCAAGAATCTGGACAACTAAAGTTCAACATTAAATTGGTGCCAGATAAGGATCAACAGAATTCAAGAGAGGTTGGACTTGGAAAACCACAACAACTCTAAACTGATGACGTGCTTAACCCTCACTCCCACCCACGTTCTGTCTGGTCTTCTCTACTCACTAAAGATACTGAAGTTTGCTCTTACATCCACCATAAAGTTCCATATTGTTTACTCCACTTGAATACCTTCCTTGAGAAGAGGATGACATCTTGTGGTTGAGGAAAAATACAGCATCATGCATTAATTTTAACCCTTTCAGATCAGCTGCGGAGACCACCAAATTGTGGGATTTTTGCACCTGTTCACTCTCGTTAGGTGCTCTTATACAGTGAAGGAGAATCAGAAGCCTGATGAAGAAGGGACATCCCGGGAAACAAAATATGCTAAAGAGCTACGCTGGTACCTGGCTGTGGGATCAGTTTTAAAGAGAGTAGAGTAAAACAGAACAGAAACATTATTGTGGACAATGACCGGTCCATCTGGAAGTAGAAACAACTGAAATTCTAGAGGACGGAGTCTTTGTAGTATCCTTGGCCTAAATATCTGTAAATATTTTCATGTCCCTGTGATTCCTTCCTAACGCAGGTTTGCAGAATGTGCCAAGATACATCAGCATCCAACAGAAGAATCGAAACCCGAGCCAGTTGTGCCTCTGGTATACCTTCATAAAAATTGCAGTGGGTTTATAGCTTGCCTCCTTCGGTGAGCCTTTTCATGTATACTTGACATACTTCAGGGCGTTCTTACAGCCATTTCCTGAGAGACTGTGCAGATATCGAAGGCTGATAGGCCACAAGAGACAACCCAACGGATGATGCAGAAAGCGCCTGACGGGAAGGCTGTTATGAGTGCCTAATCAGAACCAAAGTGAGTCACCCTCCTTTTAACCACATCTGGCACTCTCTGCCTGCCACTTCCCTCTCCCCTCCCCTTCGCCCGCAGCCACAAAGAAGTTAGGTACTGAACAGCTAGAGAGAGAAAAGTCTCCACCCAGGAAATCTAATTTAATTTCACATTTCAGGGGTGGGAAGCCTTGTTTTTACAGGGAGCTGGTGAGCGACGACTGCCTTGGTGAGTGCATACAATCTTTTTCTCTTGGCATGTGTGCTGATGTTAAGGAGGGTGACAAAGGTGAAGCTGAAATACTTGGCTCAGTCTGTAATTTCAGAAACAAAAACAAAAAAAACAAACCCTAAACCTCAGATTGGCCAACTAACGATTTTTGCAAACAGCTAGGTTGGATGGATTCAGCTGTTCTGGGTGGCTTTTCTTTTATATCTTGGTCTGTTCAACTATTAAACACTGGAAACTTCTGAAAATATGGCATTTATTATGGAATTAATTTATTATTGCAGGGAGTAAGGTGGGAATTACTCCATAAGCCTTGATTCTTTCTAGAATTAGCCTGGTCTTCTAAAACAGTAACTTAGACAACATTGCAAAAGACAATTTCCTCTGCTTTTAATTTGAGCACTTACTTCCTCTATCTTTCCATTAGTAATTGTTAGAAAAAAGTTCTCAGACTTTTACAAACTGTGGCACGGAATACCTCCCAGCTCCTAATTCTTGTACAAATCTTCAGCCCTGATCTTCAGGGTTACCTGAGCAAAGAGGAAAAAAGGAATCCTGTCTCATGATATCTTTTCTTGCTTTATTGTAAGATAGATCAAATAGCACTCGTTAAATTCTGTAACTGCTTAGCTGCAAGAGAGGAATCAGTTAAATGAATAAATGATTTGAGCTGAGGACAGTAGCATTGCACTGGGCAGCTTTTAGCTGTAAGACCAAGAATGGGAAAAGGCGGAAGAGGAAAATGATTTGCTTATCAATCCACCTGCTCATCCATTCATCCCGTTCCAATAAAATGCTAACATGGGAGGTGTTACTTTCTCCATGCTCTGAGAAGCATCCTACTTCTTAGCATGGGCAAATTCTTGCTTTTCTTCCCCTCTGTGAGCGGGCTTCACAAAAATTAAAACTATTGTTTGTCAATGTGATTTAATTTCCTTGTTTCCTGCTGTGATAATGGTATCTGTTGGATGCCACAACTTTTCATATGTCTTGGAAGATCACAGCTCCTTGTCATGGTAGTTTGGCAGCCAAGGTGGCGCAGTGGTTAGGGTGCAGTACTGCAGGCCACTTCAGCTGACTGTTATCTGCAGTTCGGCTGTTCAAATCTCACGGGCTCAAGGTTGACTCAGCCTTCCATCCTTCCGAGGTGGGTGAAATGAGGATCCAGACTGTGGGGGCGATATGCTGACTCTGTAAACTGCTTAGAGAGGGCTGAAAGCCCTATGAAGCGGTATATAAGTCTAACTGCTATTGCTATTGCTATTCTTCTTCTTCTTTGCAAACTAGGACTCATACATTCAATGAACTACACTTGCTATTTAATGTAAGTCCTAATCATGTGTGCTGTTTCTCACCAGATCCTTGGAGCCATGTACACAGCAAAACCCAAAAGGTGAGGAATAACTTTTATTCTCATCCAATCACAATCCAGTAACCATTTCATAACTAAAATTGAATATTACAATAATTATAGGTGGTCTGTATCAGACTGTGGAGTCTTTCAACTGGGTTTAAATTTGTGTTTTACTTCCAGAGCCATCTACTACTTTGAAAATCCTTGCTCTGGTTTCAAAAGTGGGGTGTAAATTGAATTAATGTTAATCATTAGTTAAGGATACAGTGAGTACTGCATCTGCTCTCCTGCCCTACAAGAGAACTTTCCAGGCTCTGGTCTGAAACAAGTTCTTAGTCTCGTTTGAGGCCACATACAAATTATTCCCAACTTGATTGCAATTTCTTTCTTGAACGTATCTTCTGTAGTGAAAGGACTTGGGGACTTGGGGTGTGTGTGTGTGAAAATAAATATTTGGAACCGGAAACTAAAGTGGGTAATAATCAGGATATGTTCCATTCAGGTTCCCAATGACTGGCATTTCTTCAAAGGGAAAATTTACAATGAAAGCATGTTTGGGGGAAAGAAAGTTTAATTAATGTTGTTTGTTCTTCAAGAAGTAGATTTCATTGCATCAAGCAACATTTCCACATACTGTAACTGCTCAATTTTGAAATTATATTAAAACAAACAGGGAAGCAAGCAGGAAAATCTGAACATGTAGTTCCTCTTCTTGATACTTTTCTTTTATCTGAATAACAGAATAATAGAGTTGGAAGGGATTTTGGAGGTCTTCTAGTCCAACCCTTGCTCAAGCAAGGAGACCTTATATCATTCTAGACAAGTGGCTGTCCAATCTCTTCTTAAACACCTCCAGTGATGGAGGACCCACAACTGCTCCACTGATTGTTCTCTCTGTTAAGAAATTTCTCCTTAGTTCTAAGTTGCTTCTCCTGGATTTCCCTCCTATGATTTCTCCAAGGTGAAGCTCCCCAGATTTATTGGACTTCAGTACCATCATTCTTCAGCTTTGCCTATGCTGGCTGGGGATTTATGGAAGGATATTCTGGAATGGTATGGCCTCCTGCTTGAAAAGGGGGCTGGATTAGAAGACCTTCAAGGTCTCTGTGGGTTAGCCAGCATCACCACCAGATGGCTTCGTAACTGGCCGACCAACCGCACTCAACGTGTAGTCCTCAATGGAACTGCATCTACATGGAGGGAACTATGCAGTGTAGTACCCCAAGGCTCTGTTTTAGGCCCAGTACTCTTCAACATCTTCATCAATGACTTGGACGAGAGAATAGATAGAGAACTCATTAAATTTGTAGATGACACCAAACTTGCTGGAATAGCCAACACTCAGAAGATAGACTCAAGATACAGAAGGCTCTTGACAGACTTGAACATTGGGCGCTATCTAACAAAATGAAATTCAATGGTGAAAAAAAGTAAGGTTCTACATTTAGGCAAGAAAAACAAAATGCACATTACAGTATATGTGGTACCTTGCTCAATAGTACTAACTGTGAGAGGGATGTTGGAGTCCTAGTGGACAACCATTTAAATAGGAGACAGCCGTGTGCAGAAGCTGCCAAAAAAGCCAACACAGTTCTGGGCTGCATAAACAGAGGGATAGAGTCAAGATCATGTGAAGTGTTAATACCACTTTATAACGCCTTGATAAGGCCACACTTGGAATACTGCATTCAGTTTTGATTGACATTATGTAAAAAATTGTCTGAAGTGATGTACGGTTTCCTGCCTGAGTAGGGGGTTGGATTAGAAGATCTCCAAGGTCCCTTCTCTCTGTTATTCTATTCTATTCTGTTCTGTTCTTCCAACTCTGTTATTCTGTTATTTTAAAATTGAAGTCAAACGCACTGCAACGTTTTTTCATCCCACCCTCTTGATTCTTGGTTCCTTTTCTAAATATCTATTTATCCTGTTATCTTTCTTCCAATTCAATAAATGTCAACCTTCTGTTTGGTAGTGGCTCTGCCTTTGATGTTTCGGCGAAAGAACCAGGACTGCACATCTGGCGTGTGGAGAAAATGAAGCCAGTTCCTGTTCCAGATGAGATGAAAGGCATATTCTATTCTGGGGATTCATACCTTGTCCTTTATAATGGCCCAGATGAGCATTCCAACCTGCACATTTGGATTGGTAAGCAAAGGGTCAAAATAATCCTTAAATCAACAAGTTCTATCTGAGGATGATGCATTTCTATAGCTTATTGCTGAATAAACCCTATTTGGCTGGATTCATACAATATATGCTTCACAGATCTTAAGAGTTGAGGTCACACAACATACCGTATATACTCGAGTATAGGCCGACCCGAATATAAGCCGAGGCACCTAATTTTACCACAAAAAACTGGAAAAGTTATTGACTCGAGTATAAGCCTAGGGTGGGAAATGCAGCAGCTACCGGTAAATTTCAAAAATAAAAATAGATACCAATAATGTTTTTGAATATTTATTTCAAAGAAAAACAGTAAACTAGCAGTGTATTCAATGAAATACTTCACTCACCTCATGATGCTGATGTCCCGCTGTGATGATGATGTCCCGTGCAGCCGCGGGAGCGATGTCCCGCCTCCTATGACACACGGCACAGTGATTCCTATCATTGGATCACTGTACCAGAGGAGGTGGGACATCGCTATGTGGCTGCTTGCCATAACAAGGAGGAGGTGGGACATCGTTGCAGAGCGGCAGGAGGGGGAGGAAGGGGAATCGTAAGACAGCCCTGCATTACATTAGAACGTGAGGAGGGGGGATGGTGCGGTGCGCGCTGCGCGGCAAACTGACACAGAGGGAGGGGAAACTCACAGGGGCACTGGGCCATTCACAAGTGTCACCCAGCGGCATGGCCCCGCCCCTTTTTCTCCTCCATTTCGGGCAAATTTTTCACTGACTCGAGTATAAGCCGAGGCGGCTTTTTTCAGCCCAAAAAGTGGGCTGAAAAACTAGGCTTATACTCGAGTATATACAGTACTCAACCAATTTTAAAGTAACCATAATAAGGCTTAGTATGTTTTGTAAGCCATTCATACCTGCTTCAAGGCCAATTTCTACCTGCTTCAAGGCCAATTTCTTGAACTGAGTGTTGTGATCATGCAACTTGCAATACAACGCAACCCTATATCCTAGCGAGAATGAAAACTTGTCAGAAGTGGCTTCTTATTACCTCCAAAATGGGTTTTAATGTAGGATGTAAGATTCTGACACACAGAAAACCCTCTTTGAGGTAGCTGGAGCTGGCTAGGGGTTGGGTGGAGTTGGGTTACTTCCTTGCAAAGTAATGCTCTCTCTCTCTTTGTCTCAGGTCAAAACTCCTCCAGGGATGAGCAGGGAGCATGTGCTTTGCTCTCCACTCACCTCAACTCCATCCCAAAAGAGAAGCCAATTCAGTATCGGGAAGTTCAGGGGAATGAATCAGATGTCTTCATGGAGTACTTTCCCCACGGCATCAAATACCAGGTGAAAGGAGACTCGTTTTTCCAGTTATAGACCTTACCCTCTTTCACTGTCGCTAAACATTAAGAACTTTCCCTTAGTTAAACATTTGTACCTGTAATTACACTCATGCAAAGTTATGCTGTGGAGATAGTAGGAGACCAACATCTCCTTCAATCCCCATCAGGCTCATGTTGGCCCAGGTGAGTCCAGTTAGCTGACATCTTCCTTTTTTTTTTACTTCTTGGGAATCTGTTCCATATTTATTTTCTTTTCGTTCAATTTCTTTTCCATCATTTCCTCCAAGTTTAGCTTAGTTTTTTCTTCTCTTGTAAATTGGAGAAAACAACAGTAATAAAACTAGTTTGATCTACTCACGAACTCGTTCTGGTTCCTTGCGCCTGACACAACAGTCAAAAATCCTAAAAGGTTTCTATCACTCACAGCCACCCTTGCATTTGATTTATTTTTTGTTAGTTTCTAAGCAGATAAGGCACACTGTTAGCACCTCTCCATTAAATAATTAGGAAAGAAAGACCACGAGACTCCAGGTGTGGAAATCAAGTGTACTTTTACTAATTAAAAATGATTAAAGGCATAGCGAAGCGAAATCTGAATATTTAGGCGCGAAAGCGATTGATATATAGAATAGCCCATTCCCCTCCCCTTGGCATCACAGTTACAGTCCAATCATAATTCTCCCAAGTGTCAGGTGCGAGATAACTTCAAAAGGCATCACGAAGATGGAATGTCGGTGCCGTTAGTCCTGGCGGGAAACTCCCACGCATGCGTAGTCCGATCAGCCGGTGAACTCCAGAACCTTCCTCCAGCACAATGAGTAACCCCTCCCAAATACCCCATGCCCTCCCTCCCCGTTTCATGGCAGCCGAAGCAACAGCAAAGCAGAGGCTGACACACACATTCAAAGCTGTAGATTACAGCTAACCACCATCTTCACTGCTCTTTAACACTTTGCTCATTCTGTAGCACTAGTTTTCCCCTTGATGTCCTGATGATACCAATAGCAATAGCCCTTCGACTTATATGCCACCCCATAGTGCTTTGCAACATTCTCTGAGTGGTTTACAATGTCAGCATATTGTCCCCAACAATCTGGGTCCTCATATTACTGACCTCAGAAGGATGGAAAACTGAGTCCACCTTGAGCTCTGTCAGGAACAAACTCCAGGCTGTGGGCAGAGTGTGCTTGCAATACTGCATTTAACCACTATGCTACCAGGGCTCCTATAGTCCCAAATAGACTTTCTTGACCCTTATCTTCAAATTCTAGCCTCTGTAGCCCTTTCTCAACCCCAGTTTATGGTCTATAGGAAGGTGGTGTGGAGTCGGCCTTTACCAGAACCCAGGCCAACCATGAGCAAAGCTCAAGGCACCAACTCTATCAAGTGAAAGGAAAAAAGAATATCCGGGCTGTGGAAAGAGAACTGAGCTGGACCAGTTTTAATACGGGTGATTGCTTCATCCTGGACCTGGGAGAGGTGAGTCTGAGAAGGAAGACATATACCTGCTAGGAAAAGAATATGCAGTATGTCACAAGAGTACATGGTAGTGTTCGCGACGTTGTGACTCATGTTGCATATATATTGCCCATGTGGTTAGCTTGTAGTTCAATGCATCCTCCAAAGTCAATGCATGGCTAAGCTAATATAGGGAAATGATGGGATAGATTTTCCAAGAAGGGTTGCTGCGGGACTCCAGTAATGGTAGATCTCCCAATCTGGCTTTGGATTGGAGATCGTGGGAGTTGTAGTCACAACGGTTCCACCACAAAACCGCGGTAGACAAAAGCGCGCTCGACGAAAGCGTGTACGTGACGTCATCACAGCGCGACGAAAACATCGCGCTGTGACCGGTAAATTTAAAATTAAAGCGAAAACCTTCCCCTAACCCCCCCAAACCTAACCCTAAACCTAACCCTAAACCTAACCCTTAACCTAACGCTAAACCTAACGCTAACCCTTAACCTAAAGCTAAACCTAACCCTAACGCTTAACGTAACCCTAAACCTAACCCTGACCCTTAACCTAACCCTAACCCTAACCCTAAACCTAACCCTTACCTTTATGTGAATCGGCTTGCTTTAATTTAATTTTAATTTCAATTTAATTTATTTTTAATTTTTTTCGTCGCGCTGCTGATGACGTCAGGTACGCGCTTTCGTCGAGCGCGGTTTTGTCTACCGTGGTTTTGACGGGTCACGAGTCACAACACTTCTATTGAATGCATGTTGGGGAAATTAAAAGGTGGTGATGGCTGGATGTTAGTCGGTCTCTACTTTTCCTTTTAGAAAATCTTTGCCTGGTATGGGGGGAAGTCAAACATTCTGGAGCGCAACAAAGCTCGGGATTTTGCAACAGCAATCCGAGACACTGAGAGGAAGGGCAAAGCAAAGATGGAGATTGTTGTGGACGGGGAAGAACCTGCTGAGATGACGGCGGTAAGATTTTTGTGGGGAACAAAGAGTATGAAGGGTAGATGCAAATTAGTATTTAGGTTGGCCATTTCCTCATCTGCTCCTTTCCAGATGTGTTGGACCACAGCTTTCCTTGTTGTCTGGGGATTATAGAAGTTGTAGAATTCATCTGAAAAATGAGTCAGGATCATTTGGATTAGGATTCCAAGGAAAGGTATACGAAAGGTCTCTGAAAAGTTATGAAATATTCTTTATCCGTGGATCGCTGTAGCATCTGGCAAAGAGTTTCATACAGAGATGGTCCACAAGGACAAAAGTTGCTGTTTTAGAGTAATTCATGGTATTGACTTTTTCATACCAAGAACTACATCTTAGTGCTTGAAAGGGCCAGAACCAGCTTCCCTGATGCATTTGTGTTGCACATGGATGAAGAAGTACTTTCTAGGTGGGAAGACGTTTCTGGCAGCAGCTGCATGGCAAACATTGAATTTGAACTGGACCATGTCAAGGAATAGCACTGAGGTTCCGATGCAGGAGGGACTTGTGTGCAAAGAGATATTGGCATGACATATTTCTCCAGGTACTGGGTCCTAAGCCGGTTCTGAAAGAAGGCACCGCTGAGGAAGATATTGTGGCTGATCAGAAGAATGCTATTGCAGCAGTATTGTATAAGGTAATAAAATAACGGAGAAGAACCTTATTTGAGGTTGGATGGGATCTCCAGGAAATCGTTCTCTTGTAGGCACCTTCTGAAATCCATTCCTCCTCTCCTTCTCCCTCTTTGAGAAAACCTATCAGCTGATGGTTGGACATTTGAATTTTAAAAAACCTAACTATCTGTTTAATCATGTTTAAATGCCAATTACCTCCACCAGACCGATTAGATCCCACAGAGTAGGCCTCCTCCGAATTCCATCCACCGGCCAGTGTCGACTGGCGACTACCCGGAGGAGGGCCTTCTCTGTGGCTGCTCCGACCCTCTGGAACGAACTCCCCGTGGAGATTCACACCCTCACCACCCTCCAGGCCTTCCGCAAAGCCCTTAAAACCTGGCTGTTCCGACAGGCCTGGGGCTAAACAACCATTGCCCCTATCTCGAATGGTATGATTGTTGCGCTTTTAAATTATGTATTGTTTTGTGTTGGTGTCAAATTGTCTGTATCCCCTTTCCCTTGCTCAACTTGTGAGTCCCCCTCGGGGAAAAGGGCGGCATACAAATGAAATAAATGAAATGAATGAATGAATCATCTATAATCCCCAGTATGATCCTACACTGGACATTGTGTTCCTTTAAAAGGATGGGTAGCCACAAAGACCATAATGCCACTGGAATGAGAAGGCTGGCTGATGTCTTCCAGGCAGCCCTGCCATACCACAAAACATTAAGCTTGCAATCAAACCCCAACAAGACAATAAACCCAAAATGACTTTTTTTCTGTCGTTTACTTGCTGCAATTTTCAGACTGTGGGTTGGATGTGTGTAAACGCACATTCATCTTGAAATAAAAAATGTGCCTACAATTAGTTGAGCCGCCTTTATTTTTTGCTTACTTTAGTTGCATATTTATGATTTCTGGGCACATTATGAGGACCCCTGGATTATTTCCAAAAGGAGATATGGGTGGTAGAACTCAGTTTCAAGCGAGTGTATCCATAGACATAGACTCTGTCCTTTAGAGCTGAGGTGGCACAGTGGTTAAATGCAGTACTGCAGGCTACTTCAGCTGACTGCAGTTCTGCAGTTCGGCTGTTCAAATCTCACCGGCTCAGGGTTGACTCAGCCTTCCATCCTTCCGAGGTGGGTAAAATGAGGACCCGGATTGCTGTTGGGGGCAATATGCTGGCTCTGTAAACTGCTTAGAGAGGGCTGAAAGCCCTATGAAGTGATTGATTGATTTGATTGATTTTATTTCATTTATATGCCGCCCTTTTCCCCAAAGGGGACTCAGGGCGGCTCACAATTCAAATCAGGGAAGCGGGGTACAGACAGAAAATAAAAGACGAAACATAACAATGCATAATTTAAAAAACACACAACAGTCATACCATTCGAGCCAGGGGCAACAGCTCTTTAGCCCCAGGCCTGTCGGAACAGCCAGGTTTTAAGGGCTTTGCGGAAGGCCTGGAGGGTGGTGAGGGTTCGAATCTCCACGGGGAGCTCGTTCCAGAGGGTCGGAGCAGCCACAGAGAAGGCTCTCCTCCGGGTAGTCGCCAGTCGGCATTGGCCGGCGGATGGAATTCGGAGGAGGCCCAATCTGTGGGATCTAATCGGTCTATTGGAGGTAATTGGCAGCAGGCGGCAAGTGGTATATAAGTCTCTGCTATTGCTATTGCTATTTAAAATCATTAAGCCCAGAGACTATAATTTGATCTAGTTTCAGTATACCACACTGCACTGAGATCTGGAATCCTGACAACAGCCCAATCGTGATTGCTAAGACCAAAGATTCTTTTGATACAGATTTAAATTTGTTATAGATTTGTCTAATCCCAAATTTTACTATAGCTCTCAGAATTCTCAACTGTTTCCCACATTGATTCTGAGGGTTACTCTCCCAATACTTCTGTAGAATATGAGATTAGTGAATGCTATGTTAGGGTGTGGTTTTGCTTCAAAGTGCTTTCTGTCCACAATTTTTAGCTGCTAACAGCTGGATCAAAGGTTCCATTGAGGTCTTTTCCCCAGGATATTAAGCTGTTAGAAGTTCTGGATGCATTGATTCAGTTTTAAAATGCTGTCCAGCATGTAGGGAATACAGAATGGGCTCCATGCTCAGGCTTCCTCCAGGTTGGTGGATGAGAAAATTCTGGCTTAAAAAAAAAAAGCATCATAAACCTCAAGAGCCAGATATCATCTGCCCTGTGATTATGGGATTCCTTTAAGTGTAATAAATTCTATGCTTCTCAATCCTGAGGTCTCTGACATGACGGGAAAAATGAGTCTGACTAAAGTCTCCGAATCCAGTCCATTCCTCCAAGACCAACTCATCACAGATGACTGTTTTATCCTGGACAACGGGCAGCATGGAAAAATCTTTGTTTGGAAAGGTAATGCCCCTCATACGATGTCTCAGGGCCTTCTCTGGAACCATTAATACAAAGTGTGTGTGTGTGTGTGTATGTATCAGTGGTGGGTTTCAAAAATTGTTCGAACCTACTCTGTGGGTGTGGCCTCCTTTGTGGGAGTGGCTTGCCACCCATGTGACCAGATGGGAGTGGCTTGCCACCCATGTGACCAGATACGAAGATGCCGACGACACTTGTCAGAACCACCTTAAATTACCTCACACACAGCACTGGCATGCATAAGAATATGATGTAAAGTTGTTTTTTAAAAGGCATCTTTGGTTTGCGTTAAAACAACTTCAACACACGCAATGTTCTGATTGCACCACAAACGCAGTAGTCATCCTTACCTTTCACAGAGGCATGGAGTTTTATAAATATGAGCATGATAGTGTAGAATAATCATATCCAAGGACCAGTGGTGGGTTTCAAAAACTTTTGGAACCTCTTCTGTAGGTGTGGCCTGCTTTCCGGGTCCACTGGTGGAACCTCTTCTAACCAGTTCAGTAGATTTGACGAACCGGTTCTACCGAATAGGTGTGAACTGGTAGGAACCCACCTCTGGTGTGTGTGTGTGTGTGTGTGTGTGTGTGTGTGTGTGTGTGTGTGTGTGTGTATGTATATATATGCAGTGAAGAGTAGAAGAGTAGTTGAGAAACATCTACACCATTGTTAACAATGGCTACGGCGTATAAAGAAAACCTTTATAAGATGTTCTACAGATGGCATCTCCCTCCAGCATGGCTCTCCAAAATGTTTAAAAATCTGGCCCCAAATTGTTGGAAGTGTAAAAAAACACCAGGCACTTTTTATCCTATGTGGTGGACGTGCAATGAGGCAAAAAAGTATTGGAAAATGATTCAATCATGGTTAGAACAAATGGTGGGAGACCAACTCTTGTTTAAACCGGAAATCTTTCTCCTAGGTATAACACCGGAGGGGTTTAAGAAAGATACACTTTATTTAATTATTCATGTACTAACTGCGCCGCGCATAACTTATACGCAATATTGGAAAAAAGAAAATACACCATCAGAGCTAGATATAATCAGAAAAGTGTTGGCCTGTGCGGAAGCAGATAGGCTCACTCTTGAACTTAAAAATAAAGGGGAATCAGAATATTTTTTAAGCCTGGAATAGATTTTATGACTGGTATAAGACAAGGTGACAAGACTGGAACAAACTGTATATATTGTGATTGGACAGAAGGATTGATAATGTATTAAGTAGGCTAATTGTCAATGGTTGTGACTAGCTGTATATAATGGGAATGTATGGTCACTCCGACTTTGCGGTACTGCATTGTTTTAAATGTAAAAATGATAAAAATATATTGGGGAAAAAAGAGAGAAACGTCTACACCAGAAGACATTCAATGTTCCCCTGAGTCATCAGCTTCCATTTATTTTTTTCCTGCCATCAGCACCACACCTTTCTTTTTTCTTTGCAATGATTTCTATGATTGGATAGTGATTAAGATATTGGATATCTTATAGGGATATCCAGATTCAAATCCATCCTCCGTTATGGAAGCTCTCTGGATGAATTTGGGCTAGTTTCTTTCACAGGAAATGGAGGAAAATAAAGGGAAAGGAAAGGATGCTATGGGTGCCACCCTCTTGAGTTACTGAATGAAAAATGGAACAGGGAGGAAGGGAGGAAGAAAGGAAGGGAGGGAGGGAAGGATTGCTCTGCATATAAGCAGATGCACTTAGGTGATGGGCAATGATAGACATTTCTCTTTCATTGAAAAGACTACCTTGGCTCTTCTAATCCAGTACTGGCCAAGGTCTTACAAAGCTCTTATAAATTATCATCCTCCTTTTTGTCTGTCTGCAGGCCTCAAAGCAAATGAACAAGAACAACAAGCAGCTCTGAGAGTAGCAGAGAACTTCATCTCACAAATGAAATATCCCCAGAATACTCAGGTAAGGATCCCTCAAGCTTGTGCAAACTGTCTTTAAAATGCCCAGAAGGTTTTCATAAAAGAACGACGCATGTCCACTGACAGGTTCAGAGAAGGTCTAGGGGGAAAGGTCTGGAGGAGAACAGCAATGTAGTGGTGTAACTCAAACATCTGAAGAGTTCTCGAGAAGTAGACAAGGATTTGTTCTATGCTTCCTTTATTTTTCTCCATATCTCACCTGCTTTTAATCTGTTTCCAGGTACAGATCCTGCCCCAGGGCCGTGAAAGTCTGCTCTTCAAACAGTTCTTTACACACTGGAAGTGAAAGCTGGAGTCTCCACCTTATGCTGGCAATACTCTGTGACTGTGCCTTTCTGCCCCATCAACCATTCAAGCCTTATTGAATTGGAGCCACTGAATCCTCCTTGCCTTCTGCCTTTGACCAACCCCCTTTAATCAGAAGCTCTGCATCTGAACCCGGGTGAAACCTTCTCTTTCCCTACTTCAACCTTCAGTATTGTGATCACAGTAGGGCAACCTTAACTGGAGGGATCCTCTCTCTTACTTTTTTGAACCAGTTCCTCCCAATTGTAAGCCTCTACCTCTTTATGTCTAGACAGTGATAATGGGACATTCTCATCTCTACAGGAAATAGAACATTTTGATGTGAGTTAAGAAAAGCCTGTGGCTGGTTTCACCCATTACACTGAACCATAACCAAGCCAGTCACATTTATTGGGTGCAAAACCCAGTCTTACACAAAATGTGCTGATTATTACTATCTAATGATAGCTTTACTTCCTTCCTTGCATCATTGGCTGTATTCAGTGCCTTGAGTCATACCTTTTACTGAATTATATCTTTCCTGTTTCACATAATACATTGCATCATAAACTAACTAAAGCGACCGAGTTTGACCCAACCAACCATCTCTGCCTCAATCCTAACCAAGTTTAACATTTTGTTTGAACACACCTGTCAAGTTAGATGTGTTGTGTAAACATAGCCAATGGGTTTTTTTCCATGGCTGGTGACAGCTTGCAATCAATCATTCTAAGAACACCCAGAGTTGTGCAATTTCATGCTTGCTTTAATAACTTTCCTCCTTTTCCCATGACTTTTGATTTTGTGTCTTTCTCCCCACCTGGAACCCAGGGAACACCCCTCCCCCATCAACCTGGGTGGGACAAGAAAAAAAGAGCAGCAAAGGAGGCAGATGTCCCGCAGGGAGTCTATGCATATCCTTTTGGCCGGAAGCAAGGACCGAAACCTGTCTAGTCTCAGGCATGTTAAGTTTCCATTCAGGTATACACTCTATCAAAAGTTGCCTGGTAGGTTGGATCTGGCTCCGTCTGTCATGCCTGCTTTAAACAGCAAAGGCTGTGCTCTTATCCACCCTCTAGGCATTCTTCAGCTTTCAATCATCTGCCTTTCTCTTTCTAGTTCTAGGCTGCAGTGGAGCTTTCTTGATTAGTTTGACAGGCCCTGACAAGCAGGATTGCATCATTCCACAGCTGGGCTGATGGAGTCAGTGTCAAAAGCAACAGCTCCTTCCTGCGCCTGCTGGAAGTTTAAAAAAAAAAACAAGTGGGGGAGGAAAGACTTCACTGCTTCCTTCCCTAAACAAGTTTCGACTTTTGCCCAAGGAGAACTTTTACAATATAAAGAGAACTGGCCAGTTAGGGAGCAGATATCTTTGGTTCCTTCCATAAAGAAGGAGCTCCATATTTTCCATTACCTTGAATCTACTAAAGCTCTTTTGCCTTGTGGTTGGACATTCTGATAACTTAATGTCCATCTCCCAGCTCCTTCATAATCTTATACAAACACTGCTATTTTAAGCTCATGTTCCTACTGCCCTCCTGTTCTAGCAAAGTGAGGCCACCAGTCCTTGAAGGATGGGCAACCTCAGCCTGCATCTCAAGGGCTTGTCACTTTCAGTCTCATCAGGAGTGCTCTCTTTTTGTCCAGCCACAGATGTCCAGTGTGATCATCTGAGATAGTGCCTCAACTTGTGGTCACAGAGAAATACATAGGGCAATCCCGGGTTGATATTCCTCATCCACGTTAGGCAAGTCCTTGCAGCGTCAGGAGAGCCAAGGGCAAAACGTTGAGCAAAGTGGAAGGAATGGCACCAAAAGCAGCACAAAAACACACACGTTCCTCAATTTTCAGCTGCGGGCCTCGGAGGTTGGGTGGAAGTTTCACTCCCAACGAAGGACTAGTAGTCATCATCTTGAGAGGTTCGACGGTGCAATCCAGCCAATCGGTGGCAATGGAACGAGGGTATCCTGCTTGGAGTTGCAGGGTCTCCTGGTCAAACTTCCAATACTGTTGGCCCTTAAAAACATAGAGTGTTCCTGCAGCAGGACAGAGAAGTCACAGCAACAATAGACTGATGCAAAGTTGCAGAAGACCAAGAAATGCCCCTGAAATAATACACAGTACAGAATGGTTTGGAAGAGGGAGCAGAGGTGATACAGGTAGCCCTCAACTTACAACCATAATCGATCCCAACATTTGTTGCTAGGTGAGACAGTTGTTAAGTGAATTTTGCCCCCTTTTTGCAGCCTTTCTTGGCACAGATATTAACTGAATCACTGCAGTTGTGAAGTTAGTGACATAGTTGTTCAGTGAATCTGGCTTCCCCGTTGACTTTGCTGGTCAGAAGATTGCAAAAGCCCCTCTACATGGGGTTGCCCCTGAAGAGTGTTCGAAGACTACAGCTGGTCCAGAACGCAGCCGCGCGAGCGATATGGGGTGTATCTAGATACATCCATGTTACACCTATCCTCCGCGAGCTGCACTGGCTCCCCATTGGTCTCCGGACGCGCTTCAAGGTGCTAGTCGTTACTTTTAAAGCTCTACATGGTTTAGGACCTGGCTACCTGAGAGACCGCCTCCTGCCACTTACCTCCCAATGACCAACAAGATCGCACAGGTTGGGCCTCCTCCAGGTTGGGTGTGATTATCAGAGAAGGCCTGGAGAAGCCACTACAGTTTTCTTGGCAAAGGTTTTCAGAAGTGGTTTGCCATGGATTGCTTCCTAGGTATCCTTCCTGGGACATTTGCCTTCTATTAAACAGGTGCTTTAGCACTGGCCACACCAGTATACACCTTATATTGTGATGATGTTCAAAATATGCTTCCAAATGTATCCACCAACCCCTGATGGTATAAAGCGTGTTTCACCCATACCTGCAAATCAGGATCTTTTATTTAATGGGATATTCCTTCGAGCACCTTCTGTGCAAAATACCTGTCTGTTCTGCACTATCTTGAAAGGACAGGATAGACTGGAGAGCCGGGTGGCATTTCATGATTCCCAGGTGCCCAGTTCAACGTGCAATGAAACTTCTGAGTCAGCCCAAGATCAGCCTGGAGGGCCACAGCCCAACTCACCATCGCTTTCAGTCAAGACTGAGTCGACAGAAGAGGAGAACTGCTCCCAGGATTCCTGGAGGAGAGGGGAGACTTCCTCTATGTGCCTTGTGGTCTCATCGTAGCACCAGTGAAGGTCACCCTTGAAGAAATAGGTTTTCTGGTCTGAAGGCCAGGAGAAAGCACCACTGATGCCCCCTTGGGGCAAACCAAAGTCGGTGATTGGGCGAGGATAACCCTCCTCCACACCATTGTCCTTGAACACCCAGTAGAGAGGTCCTTGAGTCAGAAAAGGAGAGAGAGAGAGTGAGAAAGAATGGTATGAACAACAGAAATAACTTGTTATTGAAACCATGAATTCAGGATTGCCTGCCCTATGCAATAGAAACTTGAAATAATCTCCCTTAATGCCACCAGGCTCCTGGCCTCATTTAAATAACGAAAACGAGAAGGAGATAATAAGTACAAAGCAAATAATCAGCCTAGCATCTACATTTCTATAATTTCCCCCCCAAGCAAGATGCTTTTTGGCAGTATGGTCTTCGCCTCTCAGATGTCTCTGCATTACCCTGAAGTCCTGTTTCTGGAGAACACACAGTTTGAGGAAGGTTCAACTATGAAAATATAATTTAGTTTAGTTTATTTGTCTTGTATGCCGCCCACTCCCGAAGGACTCGGGGCGGCTCACAATAGACAGGGGAAGGGGGATAAATAGACAAAGACAACACTTTAAAAAAACGCAACATTCACAGTTTCCGTGGGGCTGGATGTTTCACAAGCCCCCCGGCCTGCTGGAGTTGGTGGCTTTGCGGAAGGCCGGGACTTGGTGGCTTTGCGGAACTTGGTGGCTTTGCGGAAGGCCGGGAGGGTAGTAAGGGTCCGGATCTCCACGGAGCTGCAACAGAGAAGGCTCTCCCCTGGGGAGTCGCCAGCCGGCATTGGCTGGCAGATGGAATCCGGAGGAGACCTAACCTGTGAGATCTAATCGGTCTGAGGGAGGTAATCGGCAGGAGGCGGTCTCTCTCTCTCATATACTCGTTTGTCTCAAAAGAGATTGGTCAGATCGACAGCAACTAGAAGGGTTGAGGGAGCAGTTAAATCCTTTGGCTTAGAGCAGCAAATAGAAGATGAATTGAGAACATGGTCCTGGTAATTTGCTGGTCGGCAGTGCCAGTTCAAGGGAATATGGTGCCCCTCGCCCTCATTGATTAGTAGTGCCACCTCCCACTGATGCAAAGGTTTTTCATTTTTAGAAGGATTTGAAAGGGAGGCAGCACTGGAGCCTCTTATTGGTGGTACGTCTCAGTGGAACTGATCAACCAGGCTTTAGTCAAAGGATGCTGGGCAGGTAGTCCTCGACTTACAACCACAATTGAGCCTGCAATTACTGTTGTACATCATGGTCAGTGGTGGGTTGCAGGTGGTACGCCCCTGTATGGGTGTACTCGTGCCTGCCGGGAGCACCGGGTACCGTTCAGGTACGGTGCTCCGGAGGTCCCATCCACCCGCCCAAGCTCCTTACCTGTATTTGAGCTCTTTGGCGCTTCCACTTCCGCGCATGCAGTGTACGGCGCCTGCGCAATGCTCCGCCGGGCAGCTGGAGCATCATGGAGGCGTCGCGGAGGTAAGGACGCATGTGCATGTGTGCTGTGCATATGCACCAGATCTGGAACCCACCACTGATCATGATGGTCCTGTCAACTCACAAAGCAACCCTGACAGGTCCTTAAGCAGGTAACTGGGCTCAATTTTATGACCTTATGTCCTTAAGCAGGTAACTGGGCTCAATTTTATGACCTTATGTCCTTAAGCAGGTAACTGGGCTCAATTTTATGACCTTATGCCCTTAAGCGATAACTGTGCTCAATTTTATGACCTTATGTCCTTAAGCAGGTAATTGGGCTCAATTTTATGACCTTATGTCCTTAAGCAGGTAACTGGGCTCAATTTTATGACATTATGTCCTTAAGCAGCAGTGGTGGGTTTCAAAAATTGTTCGAACCTACTCTGTGGGTGTGGCCTCCTTTGTAGGAGTGGCTTGCTGCCCATGTGACCGGATATGAAGATGCCGATGACACTTGTCAGAACCACCTTAAATTACCTCACACACAGCACTGGCCTGCATAAGAATATGATGTAAACTTGTTTTTGAAAAGGCATCTTTGGTTTGCGTTAAAACAACTTCAACACACGCAATGTTCTGATTGCACCACAAACGCAGTAGTCATCCTTACCTTTCACAGAGGCACTGAGTTTTATAAATATGAGCATGATAGTGTAGAATAATCATATCCAAGGACCAGTGGTGGGTTTCCAAAAATTTTGGAAGCTCTTCTGTAGGTGTGGCCTGCTTTCCGGGTCCACTGGCGGAACCTCTTCTAACCGGTTCGGTAGATTTGACAAACTGGTTCTACCAAATAGGTGCGAACTGGTAGGAACCCACCTCTGTTAAGCAGGTAACTGGGCTCAACTTTATGACATTATGTCCTTAAGCAGATAACTGGGCTCAATTTTATGACCTTATGTCCTTAAGCAGGTAACTGGGCTCAATTTTATGACCTTATGTCCTTAAGCAGGTAACTGGGCTCAATTGTATGACCTTATCTCCTTAAACAGGTAACTGGGCTAAATTTTATGACATAATGTCCTTAAGCAGGTAACTGGGCTCAATTTTATGACATAATGTCCTTAAGCAGGTAACTGGGCTCAATTTTATGACATTATGTTCTTAAGAAGGTAACTGGGCTCAATTTTATGACCTTATGTCCTTAAGCAGGTAACTGGGCTAAATTTTATGACCTTATGTCCTTAAGCAGGTAACTGGGCTCAATTTTATGACCTTATGTCCTTAAGCAGGTAACTGGGCTCAATTGTATGACCTTATCTCCTTAAACAGGTAACTGGGCTAAATTTTATGACATAATGTCCTTAAGCAGGTAACTGGGCTCAATTTTATGACATAATGTCCTTAAGCAGGTAACTGGGCTCAATTTTATGACATTATGTTCTTAAGAAGGTAACTGGGCTCAATTTTATGACCTTATGTCCTTAAGCAGGTAACTGGGCTCAATTTTATGACCTTTTTTGTGGCAGTTGTTAAATGAATGCAGCGGTTATAAAAGAAGTCCGTTGTTCGCTAGAGACCATTTTTTGCCCGAAAGAAAAAGTAAACACCATTTCCCAGCAAAAATATTGTAAATCAAGGTTACCATGATTACAGGACACTGCAAACAAACGGATTATAACCATCGTTTTCGGGGGGGGGGGATTTTCAAAAGGCCACTAAGCTACCAAGGACTACTTGCAGGTGAGATGAAACAACAAATCACTTCTTATTCCGCAGGTTTTGTCTGGGCCTGCAGTTGATTATAAAGTGGACGAGTGTGTGTTTTGTGTTTGAAAATCACACAAATTGCTTTAAAGTAATTAAATAAGTTCGCTTCTTCTGTGCTTGGTCCTGCACTGCGTACATGGGCTCAAAAGCATGTCGCATTTTACTGGAACAGGACATCCTACCGCCTTCGACCAGCTCACTTTTCACTTGTGATCTTCTCACCACTGAAGAAGAGGATGCGATGATCTGCAGGTCTCTCATAAACAGCGTCCACTTTGCGCAGAGCAGAAGGAAGCCCTCGCCAGAAACGAGGGATCACAGCCGGTTGGGGAGAAGTGAGATGCCGACTCTGGGACAGGCGCCAGAAGTACCGATCTGCCGCCAGTGCAGGAATGGGGGGGAAAAAAGAGGAGAAGATTAATTTCCATCTAAAAGGTGACCGCCTTTCCTGGCAGGTGTTTTGGGACATGGCGTGAATGAATATGATCCCATGGAAGGCATTCAAAAAGGATAAGGGAGAATTACAAAAAGATAATCAAAGGAATTAGAAAGACGGGGTGTTTGGGGCTCCTTTTAAAAAAGGCAAGTCAGTGAAGACAAGTCTGAAGTTTAAAAAAAAATAGGTATGTGTTGTGGCCCAGCAGGTGCCGTTGGAGCTGCCACCAGACTCCGACAGTGAGGGGCCCTCTGAGTCGGCTCTGGAGGATGTGGAGGACCCTGGACAGGGTTCCAACTCCGAGCAGGGCGCAGAGAGGCTGGTTGGCCACCAGGAGGCACCTGAGCCTTGGACCAGTGGGGAGGAGACAAGGGAAAGTGAGCCGGAAGCCAGTAGTGAGTTGTTCCTGGATGCATGCCATCGAAGAGCTACTAGGTGTCAGGAACAATTACGCAATTACAGGAGGTGATTGTACTCAGCTGGTGGTCATTAGGCTCCTCTCCAGATTATAAAAAGGCTACTTGTGCACACGCCCCTCTTTGCAGAAGTCAACACAGAATCGAATGTCGGAGAACTTTGTATGAGCTTGGCAGGCTGGATTGCTGCCAAGCCTTATCTGTTTTTATTGCTGCCCAAGCTTGTCTGTGCTGGGTTGCTGCCAAGGACCTGTCTGTCTGTTAATTAAATGCTGTAATTTATCTCTGGCTCGGAGTGTGCTTTGGTGTGGAATGAGGGGGTTCAGAACAGGTATGGTATTTGCCCTGTCTGTTAATATGAAAAAGAGGAGGCTAACCCTGAATCCCTTGACTGTGTGCTCAGCACCCCACCCCACAACAGCACTTTTGTGCCTCTTTTGTGCCCCCTGAGAAGAAGAAGTTGCTTCAAGGTAACTAACCTTTGAAAAAAAACGTTTCTCCTCGGATCTGAGCAACAGCATCGATGTTGGAGGTACATCGGTCAGGAAATCCTTTTCCTGGTCTGGAACAAGGATATTGGGAGGGGGTGAGGAGGTAAAACAACAACTTAGACAGCGGGATTCCCAAACGCTGTGTTGGTTTCATTTGAGAGGGAAAAGGAGGTGTCGTCAGCGGCGTGAAAAATACATATTACCCCAATGTAGTAATGTGTATTGTTCTATTATGAAGTAGAATTTGAGTGTATTAAATCTCCCTCTAGAGCAGTGTTTCTCAACCATGGCGTCTTTAAGTCCTGTGGACTTCAACTCCCAGAATCCCCCAGCCAGCAAAGCTGGCTGGGGGATTCTGGGAGTTGAAGTCCACAGCACTTAAAGTCGCCATGGTTGAGAAACACTGCTCTAGACAAACCAAGGCAGAATACATGAATATCACATTCCCACATTATCCGTCCCCCAACACTGAATCAGGCTGAGTGGCAGAAGTCATTTCTGCATCTCACCTGAATTTGGCTAGTTCCCTCTTTCATTCAAAGCACTTTGGCTTCAACAGCTTTAGATTTAATAGCTAGGCTTGTTCTGGTATCATTAGTCAGGTCTAGACCCCATTTTTTAACCAAATGAGAAAATACTTTAGTGCTTGGCTTCCTAGTTTGTTTGCCATAATGGATGGAAAAGCAAAACCCTCTTTCGGGGGTCAGAATACCTCACTTACATCTTGGCTTATTAAGCTGAAATATCAAACTCAAAAGAGGGTCATATGCCCACCTTATAAGTGCCTTTGTGAGCCTCATGGCTAAATTGGGATTATAACCTGATTTCTTCTGTCTTAATCTAATATAATATGCTATCCTGGCATTAGGAAGTGTCATTTGCTTAAATATAAACTGCTTTGTTAGACAAAGACAGAAATTATTGACCATATTAACAATGATAGCAACTTTTATTTATAAATAAGTGCTGAGTCCTCTACTTACGACTGGCCGCAAGTCCTTGATTTATGACTGGCAGCCGGCAACAGCTCAGCCGCGCCTGATTGGCTAAGGCATGGCTGGCTGAGCGCGGGCTGTCTAAGCATTCCTATTGGTTGCCCTACTTGACAGCTCTATTATAAATAACTAGGTAACTTCATTGTTATCTCTTAATCTCTGCAAATTAGCCCCATATTAACTATAGTAAAACACATTTGAGGCAAAGAATTGTAACATTAGTGCCTACAATCACAGAAATATTTAAGATACAGAGAAATGGTGCATAGATATGCAGACCATTGTGGTTTCTAAATTATGGCTGGGTTAGGACTTAGCGTGCTGTCTAAAACCCGATAATTGTTGCTTGTTCAATAGATCATGGTCAGACAATCCAGTGCTTAGCATGATGCATAAGTCTAATCTACATCTTTCTAGAGAATCTTTTACCCGATGCTGCAGAGGAGCCGAAGCTGGGATCATCCAACAGATCCGCGCAGAGGCTATCAAAAATATACCTTAGCTTACCCTTCTCAAATGAACAGTATAAAGACTGGTCACCTAACCTGACTGCAGGGAAACTCTGTGATAAGGAGAGAAGGCCTGGCAATGGAGTGGTTACGTCATGCTTCTCTGTAGAATGCAAAACTTTACTCCCTGGTTAAAAAAAAGGAGAGAAACAAAGGAAATGTAATAAGGGAAATGAAGAATTCTGATAGCAAACATTGAAGAAAATGGGAACAGAGCCAGTGGTGGGTTTCAATTTTTTTTAGAACCTCTTCTGTAGGTGTGGCCTGTTTTGTGGGAGTGGCTTGCTGGCCATGTGACTGGGTGGGAGTGGCTTGCCAGCCATGTGACTGGGTAGGCATGGCCAACTTGTAAAATGTGGTGAAACTCACTTAACAACACTCTTGCTTAGCAACCAAAATGTTGGCATTTGAAGCACGCAAGTCTTAAAGCTGTAAAGTTACAAGACCCTCGCACCCCATACCCTTTAGAAAAAAAAACCCATGGGTGTTCAAACTTGACAGCTTTAAGACTTGTGGACTTCAACTCCCAGAATTCCTCCTCCAGTCATGTTGGCTCAGGAACTCTGGCATTGAAGTGTGCAAGTCTTAAAGCTGTCAAATTACAAGACCCTCGCACCCCTAACTCTTTAAAAAAAAAAACAGGGGTGTTCAAACTTGACAGCATTAAGATTTGTGGACTTCAACTCCCAGAATTCCTCCTCTCACTCTTCATCTTGATGATGTGCGGACGGGCGGGGGGAGGGAGCTGGAACCGGTTCTAAATGGCACTGTACATTTGTGGAACCACTTCTATAGAAGAGGTTAGAACTGGCAGGAACCCACCCCTGTAACAGGCAGTTCAGACAAATGTTGAAAAGAAGGCCAATGCAAATTAGACTGAAGGCTATTGAACTTTGTCAATCTGCTTGGTCAAGCAGATTGACAAAGTTCAATCCACAGACACTCCACACCCCACATACATACACAAACACACAGTCCCTCACTAAAAGCAGTGGACGCATTCCAGAACTGATAGCGACATGTTTACATAGAGTGATGAGCCACTGTCTATTTGAATGTGATTCTACAGCAAATATGGGAACTTGGTTGATTGACCTTACAAACAACTTTGATAATGAGTATGAATATTATTCATTCTATTACTACATAACTAATTATTATATGAATCAAGGATATTAAAATAATGAATTTACATTAAAAGTAGTGGAATGGGGGGAACCACACAGTTCCTGTTCACCATTTCACCATCCACAGATTAAAGAATGGGTTGTATACGCAAAGCAATACCTTGAGAGTTAGCTATTCTCGTAAGATTTTTTAATTTTTTAAAAAACAAATTGCAGTACATCTCCTTTATCTAGTCTTTATCAGAGTTCTTAACAACAGATTTTTTAAAATTATTTTTTCCCTTCTACAACACCTTACAGTCATTACATCAACATTGTTATGTCATCATACCTGTACATGTATATAATATTTCGCTTCTATATTTACCCACCTTTATACACAGTTCTATATATATTTATATATATATTGTTTTTTGCTTAATTAATTTTGTTCCTGTTTTGCAGCCATTTATACCAATTGTTCCAAATTTCATAATATTCCGACTCTTATCTTTTAATTTCAGCGTTAATTTGTCCATCTCTGCACAATCCAAAGTTTTTTTTAATCACTAATTCGTCCGAGGGGGTATTATTTTGTTTCCAGCATTGGGCAAATGCTATTCTAGCGGTAGTTAGCAGATGTGTTAATATGTACTTAATTTTCTTTGTATATTTCCCTTTGATTATTCCTAGTAGAAAGATTTCGCGTTTGTATTTTATCTGAGTTCTTAGATGTCAAGCCTGTTGCTGGTGGATATTAATAGGAGTTGAAGTCCATTGCATCTATTAGACCAAGTCGAGAAAGTCTGCCTGATCCAAAGGACTCGGGCAAGGTCTTAACTCAGAAGGCAGAATGACAGAATTGAAAGGGACCTGGGAGGTTTTCTAGTCCAACCCCCTGCTCAAGAAGGACAACCTGTATTATTTCAGACAAATGATTGTCCAATCTCTTTTTAAAACCTCCAGTGATGGAGCAACTTCTATAGGCACAGTTATTCCACTGATTAATTGTTTTCACTGTTAGGAAATTTCTCCTTAGTTCTAGGTTGCTTCTCTCCTTAATTAGTTTCCCTGCATTGCTTCTTGTTCTTCCTTCAGGTGTTTGGGAGAATAGGTTGAAACTCCCCCCCCCCCAGCAATGAGTTTGTTTTTGTGAGTTTATTAGGACTTGTATGCTGCCCACTCTCGAAAGACTCAGGGTGGCTTACAGAAAAAGAAGGGAGGGGAACATATAAAAATTAAAAAGTTACAAACATTAAAATCACACAACATTCATAACATAAAATGGGGCTGGATAAATCAACAGCCCTAGGCCTGCTGGAAGAGCCAGGTCTTAATTGCTTTGCGGAAGGCCGGGAGAGTAGTAAGGGTCTGGATCTCCACGGGGAGATCGTTCCATACGTGGCACGACAAAACCGCGCTCCACTAAAGCGCGCCCGATTAAACCGCGTCGCTGACGTCATCAGCAGGGCGACAACAGCGACCGTAGAGAAAAAAGGGCGCTTTAAATAGCGCTTTAAAAGCAAGCCGATTCACGTTAAGGTAAGGGTTAGGTTTAGGGTTAGGTTTAGGGTTAGGTTAAGGGTTAGGGTTAGGGTTAGGTTAAGGGTTAGGTTTAGGATTAGGTTTAGGATTAGGTTTAGGGGGGTTAGGTTTAGGTTTAGGGGTTAATTTTAGCTTTAGCATTCACAGCGTGCTTTTTTCGTCGCACTGTGATGACGTCAGCTACGCGGTTTCGTCGAGCGCGCTTTAGTCGAACATGGTTTTGTGGTGGAACCGTTCCATAAGGCCGGAGCAGCTACAGAGAAGGCCCTTCCCGGGGGGGTCGCCAGCTGACATTGGCTGGCAGATGGAATCCGGAGGAGGCCTAATCTGTGCAATCTTATTGATTATTTAAAATGCCATGTCATTGCACTTACCGTAAAACTTCTGGATTTCAGCATGATCCTCCATGTGTAACTGGTATTGCAATGGGTCTCCTACCGGTCCGCGGTAATATGGGTACATAATTGAGTGCTTGGAAGATGAATGTACTAAGCCAAGACTGTGCCCAAACTCATGAATGGCTACAGCGAAAAGGTCGGTGCCAAAGTCATCTGTCAAACAATAAAAATCACTGGTTGAGCATCCAGGCTGAGTCTACAAAATAAGAGAAGGAGTCACAAATAGCACAGCACAGAATCAGAAGGACAGCAAAAATATAATCCTGTCCAATCATTTCCTACAAAGTAATGTGTCCACACTTTGTTGAATCTTTGATGGCATCTTGAGAGCTGTGAACAATGCTCAGTCCAGATTAGGAATAAAAAAGTACCTATGCATAATAGCTGCCCCCTCTTAAAATGGCTCCTATACTGGGCTTCCTTTGTTTTTCCTTGAAGATGTTTTGTTTCTCATCCAAGAAACGTTTTCAGTACTTGGGTGAAGAAGCTGAAGAAGCTTCTTGGGTGAGAAGTGAAACGTCTTCAAGAAAAAAACAAAGAAATCCCAGTTACCTTTTGAAAAAGAACTTTTGAGACAACTTTAACCTGGATGACTGAGAAACTCCGTAGGCTCTCCTCTCCTACAGTTCTCAACTTCAGCCATTAGGTCCTCCAGAGCAGAGAACTGGATTTGCCCTAAAAATTAAATCTAGGTCTTCATCCTACATGACGGGACCCGGTTGCATCAGAGGGTGAATCTTTGGATACAAGATTCTCACTCAGCCTGCTTAGTGAATGGAGGAAAAGTCAAATGGGCCAGACTAACACAATAGCTTCATTTTCATTTTTTGTTTTTCAACACTGGTTTCCACCAAATCTTCCCCACATGAGATCAGAAAGACAAATTCTTCTTGGGCTAGGGTGAAAGTCTTAGAGCGCTATCCAAAAAGATGAAATAGTGAGGAGATCATCATATCATAAATGATATGTGATTACATCACATCATAAAATGCATTAGGGAATGTGTATGTTGCCTTTACTGTTCCTTTTCCCCCCCGTTTGATGGTTGCCTGTTGTGGCCCAGCAGGAGCCGTTGGAGCTGCCACCAGACTCCGACAGCGAGGGGCCCTCTGAGTCGGCTCTGGAGAATGTGGAGGACCCTGGACAGGGTTCCGACTCCGAGCAGGGTGCAGAGAGGCTGGTTGGCCACAGGAGGCACCTGAGCCTTGGACCAGTGTGGAGGAGACAAGGGAGAGTGAGCCGGACGCCAGCAGTGAGTTGTTCCTGGATGCACGCCATCAAAGAGCTACTAGGCGTCAGGAACAATTACGCAATTACAGGAGGTGATTGCACTCAGCTGGTGGTCATTAGGCTCCTCTCCAGACTATAAAAAGCTACTTGTGCACACGGCCGTATTTGCAGAAGTCAACGCAGGATTGAATGTCGGAGGACAGTACTGGGAGCTTGGCAGGCTGGATTGCTGCCAAGCCTTATCTGTGTTTATTGCTGCCTGAGTTTGTCTGAGTTGCTGCCAAGGTCCTTATCTGTTTGTTTTGCTTGGCTTTCAGCCACCGAGGGTTTGGTGTTTTGCTATTAAAGGACATTCCAGTTAAGCTTGTCTTGGCATTCGTTAGTGGATGGAGGAGAGGGTCAGAACAGATGCCCTACCTCTATGTCACAAGTTAGCAATAGCAATAGCAGTTAGATTTATATATCGCTTCAAAGGGCTTTCAGCCCTCTCTAAGCGGTTTACAGAGTCAGCATATCGCCCCCACAGTCTGGGTCCTCATTTCACCCACCTTGGAAGGATGGAAGGCTGAGTCAACCTTGAGCCGGTGAGATTAGAACCGCTGAACTGCAGATAACAGTCAGCTGAAGTAGCCTGCAGTACTGCACCCTAACCACTGCGCCACCTCGGCTCTTTGCTCTTTCAGCAAAGCCTCCTCCTCCTCAGTTCATTGTAGCTCCTTTTGGGCATTCACTTGAACTCATAGAGAGGTCAGCATGGGGGGAGAAAAGTACATGCAGCCTTCAAGTCACTCAGAGGGTGTACTCACATTCAAGCCAAGGCAAGTATAGTTGACCTTCAGACCATTAGATAAATGTGGGGTAACATGAAAAGACAAGGGCAGGATTCTATGCATGGCCTCATTCCACATCCAATGTGAGCCTTCCATGCAGTCAGGCAAACACTTGAACAGGTTTACAGTTCTTAGCTCCTCCACTACTCCTGAAAATCAAATCACCTGGTGAGCGGAAGGTCCATTCTTCATCCCCATCAAAATGGACAGTGCCAGCCCTCTGGGGGTCTCCAGGAAAGAAAGCATGGGCCACCATCCCACCAGGTCCATCAAAAGGATAACTGTCATGGTGATCCAGCTGGAGGAACTCCACAGAGATGTCAGCAGTGTGGCCGCCAACCTCATGAAAGGTTAATGGTATAGCTTCACTCCAAACCTTTAGGGCATAATAGATCAATACTCGCATCGTCTCTCGGCTGAGACGAGCTCTTTGGGGGTAGCTCTTCACCCTATGGGAAAAATAAAATCTGCAGGTGAAAGCAACAGGAATACAATTTGCTTTCCTAAAGCATACTAAATTGAAGTTTATTTTTGGGGGCGGACTGAGAATGTAGTGTCAACCAAGGACATTTGCTTCGTTTATGGTGAAGGGCATTCTGCAAATCCAGAAAACTGGTTCCTTCAAGAACCTTTTAATCATGCTGTGGCACTCTGGTGGAGTAGTCAAAATATTGGATTGTATCCTAAACTAGGTTTAATGAAACACAATTCTTGGCTTCCCATAACACACTTCACCCAAAACAAATAGACTTTATAAAGGCTTAACAAGATGCCCGGATTCACTTAGCTAGCAGACTCCATTGCTAGGTTCGTCGAATCACAATAAACCAGAAGCTACCCATTTCCATGTTAGCCTAGTTGTCTGAACGCTGGCACTGAACGACGGTGTTTTTACAAGGTACAATTCTTTTCTCGATCTAATTTCCCACCAAGTTAGTGTTGCTCAACCTTGGCAACTTTAAGATGGGTGGACTTTAACTCCAGTTATGCTGGCTGGGGGATGCTGGGAGTTGGAATCCACCCTTCTTTATGTTGCCAAGGTTGAGAAACATTGCATTAGGCCTACATGTGTATACCTACTTCCAGGAGATGTTTCTTTTAGTCCAAACTGAACCAGCACTGTGCCTCCCCCGACTTTTTCTCCTTTGCCATCGCTTCTTCCTTGCACTCTCTTTTAAAGAAAGCTCTGGGGGGGAGTTGGGCATAATATCAGGCAAGGCGCAGCGGGGCATCCGGATCAGACTCCTTGTGGCATCATCTGCAAGAATTCAAGGGAAGAGAACGGAAAAAGCTCAGAAAAATTTAAACTTTCGGTCCTTGCCCTGTCTCTTTCATCTTGCCTTGCCTCAATTTCTTGGAAACAGGCCAGAGGTGGGTTCCTACCAGTTTGCATCTATTCGGTAGAACCGGTTGGTCAAATCTACCGAACCGGTTAGAAGAGGTTCCACCAGTGGACCTGGAAAGCAGGCCACACCTATAGAAGAGGTTCCAAAAAAATTTGAAACCTACCACTGGTCCTTGGATATGATTATTCTACTCTATCGTGCTCATATTTATAAAACTCAGTGCCTCTGTGAAAGGTAAGGATGACTACTGCGTTTGTGGTGCAATCAGAACATTGCGTGTGTTGAAGTTGTTTTAACGCAAACCAAAGATGCCTTTTAAAAAACCAGTTTACATCATATTCTTATGCATGCCAGTGCTGTGTGTGAGGTAATTTAAGGGGGTTCTGACAAGTGTCGTCGGCATCTTCATATCCGGTCACATGGGTGGCAAGCCACTCCCATCCCGTCACAAGGGTGGCAAGCCACTTCCACAAAGGAGGCCACACCCACAGAGTAGGTTCAAACAATTTTTGAAACCCACCACTGAAACAGGCAATGTTGGGGCCATTTTCATTAGCATAAAGGCTGAAACCTAAATCTCTGATGGCATCAAAGGGTCCTTTGACCTAAAATGCACTGATTCTGCAGAGTCGCCTCCAGCCGTGAGATGGGTGGCATATAAATTTAATTAGTTTGGTTTGGTTTGGTTTGGTTTGGTTTGGTTTGGTTTGGTTTGGTTTGGTTTGGTTTGGTTTGGTTTGGTTTGGTTTGGTTTGGTTTGGCTTAGCTTAGCTTAGTTTATTGTCATTGCACATCATACAATGAAATTAAATGCCATCTTCAGTGTACATTATAACTATAAAAATAAAAACATAAAACCATAAACACACATCCTTCACAAGCTATATAATTGAAATTGAAAACCCGATATTGCATTAATATTGCACTTTACAGTAGAATTCAATATAGTTACTGCCCTGGAGTAGAAGCTGGTTTTCAGCCTATTTGTCCTTGTTTTTATTATCCTGTACCGTCTGCCAGATGGTAATAGTTCAAAAAAAAGGGGGGGGGCAGGATGAGATGGATCTTTAACAAAGTTTTGAACTTTCTTAAGGCAGCGGGAGCTATAAAGCTCTTCCAAAGAGGGGAGAGAGGGCAACCCATGATCCTCTGGGCAATGGCATTAACCCTTTGGAGCCCTGTCCTATCTGCCTCTGTGCAATTGGCAAATCATACACAGGTGCAATAAGTTAAAATACTCTCTATGGTGCAGTGGTAGAAGGTCACCAGCAGTTTTTACATTAATAATAAATCAATACATTCTGAAAACGTAAAGCAGTATATGAAACATGAACCCTAATCCTAGGCAAGGCATTAATACTACACCCCATGGAGTCACAGCTGGCAAAGATATCTGTTTCCTAACAGACTAATGCAGAAAATTTTTTCCTGATAGTTTCCCTCATTTTATTTCATTTTAGAACCCACCATGGAAAACCCACTGTTGTAATTTTGTCTAGAAGTATAAACTCAGTCCTCCTTCTTCACTGAATATATTCAGGAAGTGTCTGGGTCTCTCAAGGGTGCCACCGTAGCATGGTGGCGCAGTGGTTAGGGTGCAGTACTGCAGGCCACTTCAGCTGACTGTTATCTGCAGTTCAGCGGTTCAAATCTCACCGGCTCAAGGTTGACTCAGCCTTCCATCCTTCCGAGGTGGGTGAAATGAGGACCCAGATTGTTGTTGGGTGCGATATGCTGACTCTGTAAACCGCTTAGAGAGGGCTGAAAGCCCTATGAAGCGGTATATAAGTCTAATGGCTATTGCTATTGCTATCTTTCACTGAAGTTCAGAAGGTTGGACTGTCCTCTCTCATTTATGGGTTGATAGAGAGATCCATTGCAAAACCATGGATCCCCAAGGAGAACAAGCAAGATACTAACATCTCTCGGTTTCATTATACCTAGAATCCCAGTTTCTGCAATGCCAGCAAAACGTTGCATCACATGAAGGGCTGTGGTCACAGCTTCCCAAGTTTGTAGTTGGCCTGTAGTAGGATCAGCTGGTGGAAGGTATCCATAATGTATCAACCACTCCTAAACAAAGAGAATCAATAGCAAACATGAGGTATTATAATCCTCACCTATCCTCCTGAGAATTATACATTTCTTAAACTGGGCCTCTCTAAACTAATTTGTTCCCGTTTTATACTGCTTCTTTGCCTACACAGAAGAAAAACCACTAAATTAAAGGGGGCCAATTCTCAAATACCTAGCTGCAAAATTGCAGGTTCTGCATTTTGCCCAAGCCCTTGAAAGATTTAGCCAGGTTTTTGGAATGCTTTTCTGTACCAAGTTGCTGATTTTTCATTTCTTAGAGTTTCCATTTAATACGTGAAATGCCAGGTTTTTAATTTATCAAACAACTGGGCTTTTAATTTGATTTTAAGATGCTCTCAAGGGAGAAAAATCTCACTACTTTTCATGAAAGCCAACTCTCTTAACCCTGTGATTCTCAGTCCCAGCAACTTTAAGAGAGATACACTTCAGTTTCCAGAATTCCCCAGTAAGTCTGGTGTTTAGGGAATTCTGGGAGTTGAAGTCCATATTTATAGTTGCTGAGGTTGAGAAACACTCTAATCAATGTTCCCAAACCACCTGGAGAAGAGATAAAGCACAAAGCTGGCTTGGCTTTTCCACATTGTAGGAGCACCAGAGGTGGGTTCCTACCAGTTCGCACCTATTCGGTAGAACCAGTTCATCAAATCTACCGAACCGGTTAGAAGAGATTCCACCAGTGGACCCGAAAAGCAGTCCACACCTACAGAAGAGCTTCCAAAATTTTTTGAAACCCACCACTGGTCCTTGGATATGATTATTCTATACTATCAAGCTCATATTTATAAAACTCAGTGCCTCTGTGAAAGGTAAGGATGACTACTGCGTTTGTGGTGCAATCAGAACATTGCGTGTGTTGAAGTTGTTTTAACGCAAACCAAAGATGCCTTTTAAAAAATAAGTTTACATCCTATTCTTATGCATGCCAGTGCTGTGCGTGAGGTAATTTAAGGTGGTTCTGACAAGTGTCGTTGGCATCTTCATATCCGGTCACATAGGTGGCAAGCCACTCCCATCCGGTCACATGGGTGGCAAGCCACTCCCACAAAGGAGGCCACACCCACAGAGTAGGTTTGAACAATTTTTGAAACCCACCCCTGAGGAGCACCCATTTTTTTAGAACAGGTTTTCTCAACCTTGACAACTTAAAAATGTATGGGCTTCGACTCCTGCAGCTGGATGGGAAATGTTGGGAGTTGAAGTCCAGATGTCTTAAATTTGCCAAGGTTGGGATGCTACAACTCCCCAGTTTTCAGTCGCTTCAGGTTTGACTTACGGTGATTTCTCCACTCTCGTTGGTAGGCATGGGAGCAGGACCGAGGCAGGATGAATAAGATGGCAGCAACAGAAAGAAGAGAAGCCAGTGTAGAGAGGTGGCAGGTGGCTTCGTCTTTTGCTTTTCCTCCAGATGCTGTTGCTGAGGCTGCCTGCGATATTTCTTAGGAAAACAGACTTTTCCAGCCTCCATCCAGGTGTTGCTCACTGTTTTGGTGCGTTCACCACCTCTTCCAATTCTGGACAAAAAAAAAAAAAAAAGGATTCCTTTTTCCCTCCCTACAACCCAGCTAAACTGGTTTATTTTATCTGGGGGGGAAAAACCAAATGTAATCAACTCCAGTTTCAGAATGAGATCAAGAAAGGTTTGTTCCATGAATTGATGTGCTTTTTTTTTTGTATTTGACCCCAAACTTCTATCATATCACTAGCCAATGGCAAAACTAAGTGAGAACCTTCCTAGCTAATCATTTGAGGTTTGATTAGATCTTCTTCCTAGCAAGATCTCTTTTGAAACTAACATACTGTATACTTCTTCTATTTTACCCAAGGAATTCAGTGCAGCCGAGAGAGGCCAGGGGTGTAGTGGTTAAGTTGCTGCCCGAGAAACCAGGAGTTCTAATCCCGCCTTAGGCATGAAAGATGGTTGGGTGACTTTGAGCCAATCACCACCCACCATTTTGACTTTGTTGTCCCCACTCTGCAGATCCTTCTGCAGAATTTCAAGATGCTATCTCACTAATGAGGCCATTTAAGTTCTTCTTTCAGGTTGATTTCCTATGACCAAGGTGGCCGAGAAATGCTTGTCAGCAAAACAAATGGCAGGAAGCAGGAAATCTGAAAGAAAGAAAAATGGCTGAAGTGCAAGGACATTTGCTTGGATGTTCGCTTTAGCAGCTAGCCAATGTTTACTGTTGTGGCCCAGCAGGAGCCGTTGGAGCTGCCACCAGACTCCGACAGCGAGGGGCCCTATGAGTCGGCTCTGGAGGATGTGGAGGACCCTGTACCGGATTCCGACTCCGAGCAGGGCGCAGAGAGGCTGGTTGGACACCAGGAGGCACCTGAGCCTTGGACCAATGGGGAGGAGACAAGGGAGAGTGAGCCGGACTGTGAGTTGTTCCTGGATGCACGCCATCGAAGAGCTACTAGGCGTCAGGAACAGTTGCGCAGTTACAGGAGGTAATTGCACTCAGCTGGTGGTCATTAGGCTCCTCTCCAGACTATAGACTGCTTGTGCACACGCCCCTCTTGCAGAAGTCAACACAGGAACGAATGTCGGAGAACATATTTGTGAGCTTGGCAGGCTGGATTGCTGCCAAGACTTATCTGTGCTGGATTGCTGCCCAAGCTTGCCTGTGCCGGTTTGCTGCCAAAGACCTGTCTGTCTGTTAATTAAATGCCGTAACTTATCTTTGGCTCGGAGTGTGTGTTGGTGTGGGACAAGGGGGGTCAGAACAGTTTACTATCCAGCACAAAGATTGACTGAAAACATTGCTGCCGGAAAACACAAATAGATGAAAATGTAACTGCTGTTTTACAATGGAAAACACAGACGCATCGAAGGAAGATTGCTCTGGTGGGTTCCCTGACAAATGCGCGCTCGATAAAAGCGCGACCGCCGAAACCGCGGTGATAAAACCGCGAGTTCGAAATTGCACCGATGAATGCGCGCAGAAGCGCGCCAACAACAGCACACCAACAACAGAACACCTTCAACGAACAAGTAATAAGTAACCTAACCCTGAACCTAACCCTAAACCTCACCCTGAACCTAACCCTAAACCTAAACCTAACCCTGAACCTAACCCTAAACCTAACCCTGAACCTAACCCTAAACCTAACCCTTACCTTAACTTAAATCGCGCTTCCCTTACCTTAACTTACATCGCGCTTTTGTGGGCGTGGTTTTGTCGGCATGTTGTTGTGGGCGCGTGTATGACGTCACGATTTTATCGCTGCGATTTCGGCGGCGTGCTTTTGTCGTGCGTGCATTTGTCGGGTCACGGCTCTGGTGTACCCCTTGCCTTTAGCGTTTGTGGTGGAGCATGAGTGCCACATGTTTTCAAGATGATGGCACCCAGTTTGTGCCCTCTCCGTGACTAGCCCACCCTTGTATACCCCGCTCAGCGTCATTATCCAAGGCAAAACCAAGCAAAGTGAAACCAGGGGCGCTGATAGGCCAACGGGTGCTTCTCTTGAGTTTCAACTCTGCTTCTATTTCTTTATAGAGTCTTTCAATCGAAAATGAGTGTATGCGCTGCTCCCTAAGCAATCTTTTAAAAACATACAAAAGAGAGTGTTTGTAGCCCAGAGCTTCATTCTGCTCAGTCACCCAGAAGGAAAATCAACCCAGAAAGGGAAGTCATAATAGCTGAAAGAATTCTGACCTAGAGAGCCATTTCTTTAGACTTTTGGGAGATGGCTAGCTTACAAAAGGAATATCTATGGAGCAGGGGGTGGGGGGTGGGGGGTAGCGAGATGTTCAGCTTGTGCATTAGAAGCCCATCCCTTTCAGGGGCATATAGAAAAGGGTGGGGTGAATCCTGCAGGTGGCATCTTGATTTTTTGTGATCTGTCCCTCCCCCACCATGGATATCCCTGCTTTATAGGGATTTTGTTGTGGGGGGAGAAGAGGAAGGGCTATGTAATGTATTTGTGGAGGGAAGGGGAAGGGAAAAGGGAAAGGGAAAAGGGGAGAGGAGAGGAAAGGAAAGCAGAATGAAGTTTACAAAGAGAGGAATTATTCTCTTGTAGGCATGAGAGGTACTACAGATTTAAATTCAGTGCCATTCCTGCCCTCTGGGGAAGCAATCTCCGATAGCCAATTCTTTGTAATATGCAGACTCCACATCCCCAATTTTCTACAAGGGTAAAAGGAGACTTAAATTAAAACTGTCACTTTAGTAATGGAACACCTCATTCATCAGCTGTGCCCAAACATCCCGCCTGTGCTCTTGTATTCCTGTCTGCTAGAGAGCCTGCTGTGTTAAAGAGGCTCAGGGATGTCGGTCTGGCTACCTTCCAAGGGAACAGAAGCCGTCCGCATCTCCTCAAACCGATGTCAGTCTTTAATTCCTGTCACCGTCATTCTGACTTTCCAAGTCCATACATTTTGCAATCTCTCTAACGCACAAAACGATAATACAGCATGCGTTTGGTTTAACACAACAAGCAGGCAGAAATTATCCAGTTTTTTTTTAAATGTAGAAATTAATTTTTTTTAAAAAAAGACCATTCTGCTTACATTCCAACAAGACCTGGCTCCCCTTCCCTCCATTTTCCAAAGTGCCTCTCCCATTTCTAAAAAGGCTGGCAATTACAAGGAAGGAGGGAAGGTGATGTTCTCCCATCTTTGGCTTTGAAGAAGGAGGGCTTCTACTTACCGGTCCAAATATCCTCCGAAGAGCAAGTCCTCAAGGATCCCCAAGAGCAGCTTTGCTCCAGTTCTACTTTTCCTTAGAAGAGACTGGGGTGGGGCAGGAGGGGAGGCGGGGAGCAGAGACCAGCAGCGATTCTCTTTAGGGCAGGGAGGTGTCCTTTGACGAACTTATCTTTCCCAGAGGACTAAAAGAATCCACATCCCACCTTGCTCTGCAATTCCTCTAATTTGTTTTTGACCAAGTTAACAAGCAACTTGCAAACTTTTTGTTTTATTCTCCACTGTTCCTCTGGCTGCTGACTATCTTTCTAATTCCCCTTCCCTCAACTCACAATCTTTCTTCCTTCCTTCCTTCCTTCCTCCCTCCCTCCTTTCCTTCCTTCCTTTCCTCCCTCCCTCCTTTCCTTCCTATCTTCCTTTCCTTCCTCCCTCTTCCTTTCCTTTCTTTCTTTCTTTCTTCTTTCTTTCTTTCTTTCTTTCTCTTTCTTTCTTTCTTTCTTTCTTTCTTTCCTTCCTTCCTTCCTTCCTTCCTTCTTCCCTTCCCTTCCTTCTCCTGCTGAATGTGCAGCACATGCACTTAAGGACTTGTGACTTTGTACAACATGCTCAGACTTACACCCCCTCTCCCCTCTTGGATCTCTTCAGAGAACCAGCCCTCCCCCTCCCTCTTGGTTTTCCAAACCCACATGGTTCCTCTTTTTCCCAACAGTCCACCTGCGCATTTGGTAACTCACTCAAGAGCCCCTTTCTTTGACCACAACACTGACGGCATCCCCACCCCGTAGAGACCCCTCCACCTCATTTGGCAACTTGCTACAGACCTGCTGCATTTGACCTACCTGATGCCAGACTCCGCTCCCCAAAGGCGTCCATCTAACCAAGAACTTTGTCTCTTCCACCCGTCAGGGAGGGGCAGCAGGGGGGGGGGAGCAGGAGGGCGTGTCCCGGGAGGGAGGAGTTGCCTGCAGCAGGGGGGAGCTGAGGATTGGTCCCCACGACCTCCTCCCAATACCATTGCATCTCATGTATTTGGCCATAGGAAGCAGGGGCAGGATTTTAAAAATAGTTTTATTTTATTCCTTGCTTGTTCTTCGTCTATGCATTCTCATACGTGCATTCCTGTCTTCTTGGACACTGGAACAAAAATGTGATGGAATTAGGAAGGGGACCCAGATGGAGAGAATAATGCATTGTACAACCTTTTCTGCTAGATTAAAAAAAAAACTGGGAGAGGAGAACATCCTCTCTAAGAAAAGGGGGGGCAGCTTAACACCCCTCCCTGCAAAGTGCTTTATGATTTAGCTTTTGGCACGGGAAAAGCCTTTGACTCTCAAATGCATCCGGCTTTTTTTTAAAAAAAAAAAAAGTTTGCCAACTGATGTATTGAAGTGGAAAACTAGCAGAATATTCTCCTCCTGCTGTCCCCAACATGGCAGTCTTGAGTTATGAATTCTCAGCCTTAAGGCTATGTAGTCTCTTGAAGTTCAGCGGTTCAAATCTCACCGGCTCAAGGTCGACTCAGCCTTCCATCCTTCTGAGGTGGGTGAAATGAGGACCCGGACTGTGGGGGCAAGTTGCTGACTCAATTTGCTAAAAAAAATTGTAAACCGCTTAGAGAGGGTTGAAAGTTCTATGAAGTGGTATATAAGTCTAATAAATAAGTCTCTGGAGGATGTTAGGTTGAGGGGAGATAATTTTACATTCCATTTACATAAATAAAACAACAGCCATGGAAATGAGAAGAGGCCCAAATGAAGCTGTCAATTGGTTTAAAATGATAAGATTTGGAGGAAACCATCAAGAAAAGATCCTCTGTAAAGCCATATTCAATATTTTGGCCTTCAAAATGGAAAAGGAGGAGTGTGTTCAATTTCTGGAATTAAAATATGAAGAGGCTTGAACACATTACCTGGATAATATTACTTTCTATTGTTAGAGTCACCTTAAGTAAATGCTCTTGTTTGAAAGAAAGGATGGGTGTCCCATCCTTTCAAGAGACTTCCTTGTTTTTTTTCTTCCCTTGAAGACGTTTCGCTTCTCATCCAAGAAATGTCTTCAGTTCTGAAGAAGCTTCTTGTATAAGAAATAAAACATCTTGAAGGAAAAAACAAAATCCAGTTGCCTCTTGAAAAAGCACCTTTGGAACCCCCATTCTTTTTCCAGATAAGAACATTTCTTTAAGGTGATTCTATAACAATACAAACTAATATTATCCAAGTAATGTATTCAAGCCACTTCGTATTTAAATTCCATGACCTGGATGACGAAGAATCCCCACAGACGAAAGGATGGGTGGGCCTGAGACATTCATGGTTCTGAAGAACTGGAAATCAATGGAACTGGAGATCACATGCATTTGTGTGCATCCAGTTGTTGAAAGAAATGTCCTTCTGGGTTCGGCTCCAAGTGGGGGAAAAGACACTGGAGACATGGAGGTTGCTTGGAAAGATGGTTTATTGGTGGACAGGACCACATGGCTTGAGTCCTGTACAGGAAAGGTGATCATGTGCTTCAATGTTGGTGGAGAAAAGAGAAGGAAGGGCTGAGATGCTGAGTCCCTGGTATTATGCCCTCTCTGGCCTTTGATCTTGAGCTTGTGTTCTGATTGGTTGTCAGACTCCCATGGAGCCATGCAGGGGCAACTCTCTAGGCTGCGTTTTGAATCCAGGTTTGGTTGAGTTCTCAGATGCCATGTGGTGAGTTGGGTAAAGGGCCAATATTATCATGCCTTAATCCCATCTCCCTGGAGCTGAAGGGGAGAGCTCTTTATTATGTAAGGTGGACTAGCTTGGCCTTCTTAATGGCCCATTGACAAAGTGGGGATGGGCAGGAAGCTGCAGGGAGCTATTCTGTCTTTTAAAACATGTTTCTTCCTTTTCACATCCAGAGAAATATTCTGCCTTTTCAATATGTCCTAGGGCAGCGTTTTTCAACCACTGTGCCGCGGCACACTAGTGTGCCGTGACATAGTGTAAGGTGTGCCGTGGGAAAAACACTTTATATATAGTCAATATAGGCACAGAGTTAAATTTTTTAAACATTTTCTAATGGTGGTGTGCCTCGTGATTTTTTTTCATGAAAAAAGTGTGCCTTTGCACAAAAAGGTTGAAAAACACTGTCCTAGGGTATTTCATTTTTCTGGGAGAGGGCTGGGTGATAACTTCCTACACAGTTTTACATTTTCAAAACTTAATAACATGGAAAAAAAGGACTTGCCTTCAGAACCTTTTCGGTTCTAAACTCAGCTGGGTTTTCTATCTACAATTCTTTCCATCATTCATCCAGGAGTTCATCTGAACTTCACTGGCTGCCCAAATTCTCCTTTTCTTCCTTGTCTGGTCTGAAACACTAAAGCAAATGTTCTGTCTGCTTTTCCACAATAGTTGGTCCCCATCCTTGTTTTCGACCTGCAACTTGATAATCAGCCTTTATCATGAAGGATCTTGCTTGTCCTTTCATTCCTTTCAGCTAAAGGCCACGCCCGTTAACCTCCAAGCCAAGGCAATTGGGCCCTGGAGAGACTTCACTGGGATGTATCCCCTTAGGAAGCGATGAGTCCAGAATGGCTATTTTGGGTGATGGGGTCAACCGGGGCCTCTGTAAGCTCCAAGCAGAACAATGCTGATTGACAATGAGGCCATTAATCTGTTGGGAGACGGCTGTGACCAGCTAGACTGGAGCTGGTGTCCATGGTTACACGGACTATGAGGCTCTTATTTCTCACTCAGATCTCTGCAGTGGGGTGGGTGGAGGGGGTGAGGGGGAAAAGCCACCCTCACAGCAGGCAGACTGTGGAGGAACTGAATACGTTGGCGTTCACTCCCAATAGAATCTTCTCTAGTTCTGGGCACAACGTGGGAGATATTCTCATTGGGTTACTTACAAAGAAACTTTTATCAACTTTGAGCTACTTATGAATAAAGGAGAAAAAAAAAATCTAATGCAGGTATGGGAGCTCAAAATTTCTGTTGCTAAGCGAGGCAGTTGTTAAATGAATTTTGCCCCACTTTAATTGCCACAGTTGTTAAGTTAGCAAGAAAGTTGTTAAGTGAATTTGGAAAATGCTCATAGCTCACTTTTTTCAGTGCCGTTGCAACTTCGAACGGTCGCTAAACCAACTATTGTAAGTCAAGGACTATCTCTAACAAATTGTGGGTTCTGGTCCCCAAATGTTGCACAATTATAAATTTGGATACTGAAAATGGCTATTTTTTTGGAGTGTATGTAATACAACCAACAATTCAAAGGCTGCCAAATGAAGAAAACTCTGAAAAAATTAAAAGCTGTGTTCTGGCAATGAATCCCAGTTCCTTTGCCAGGTAAAGCCATTTCTAATGAACTTGGACTCAGCTGGCCTTCCAAAATTCTCCATAAAATACGCAGGCAGAGAAATGGGGTGAATGTTTCCAAATTTCCCCCCATAGCAGATGTTCCCCAAAAGCCTCTTAAGTAGGGCACCCCCTTAATGATAGTACCGCTATTGCTTAAAAAGCCCCATGGGAGGTGTCTCACCCCAATGTCTTTTCTTGAGATTTAATGAAAGCGTGGGAAGCTGGGAAGTCTGCAGACCACTGGAAAGAGGATCACACAATGGAAAGCAGGATATTCACAGGCACGCACTCCCACCTCCTCCCTGGGGCTGGTTTCAAAGGGCTTTTGAAGCAAATCAATTGCAGACCTGCAGTAAAAACCTGGGGAAGAGGGCAGTAACTGCCCCTGTACCCCACACGTGGAGGCAACCCCTTCCGAAGGATGGTTCCTACTTCAAATGAACTGGAAGGATGGATGCTATTCAAGGCAGCAAAACGAATTTGTAAAATTAAGAGCTCCGGAATGATTTTGGCGGTTCCACCACAAAACCGCGGACGACAAAATCGCGGTCGACGAAAGCGCACATTTGACGTCATCACAGCGCGACGAAAACATCGCGATGTGATCGAAAAATGTAAAAATAAAGCGAAAACCTTACCCTAACCCCCCTAAACCTAACCCTAAACCTAACCCTAACCGTTAACGTAACGCTAAACCTAATGCTAACCCTTAACCTAACGCTAAACGTAACCCTAACGCTCTAAACCTAACCCTAACCCTTAACCTAACCCTAACCCTTACCTTTATGTGAATCGGCTTGCTTTAATTTTATTTTTATTTCAATTTTTAATTTTTTTCGTCACGCTGTGATGATGTCAAATGCGCGCTTTCGTCGATCGCGCTTTTGTGGACCGCGGTTTTGACGGGTCACGGATTTTGGCATCTGGGGGGACCTGCCCCACGGATGCAGCAAGAGAAAAACGAAGGGTGGAAACCTCCAAAATGGGAGGTCTGAAATGGACCCTCTGCCATTGCATCCTCACTAACATTTTGCCACCTCAGCTTTTACCCACTTCTGAGTCTTATGAAGTCTGATTGCTCATTTTTGTTTAAATAAAAAGTTGCATGGAAGCACCACCAGGAAGGGGTGAGCTTCAATCTTCAACAGCCTCTTGGTACCCAGCTGAGAGCATTCCGAGACGGGTCATCGCAGGGAAGTTCTAGTCTTGTTGGTAGCAGGGCAGCTCTTCTCATTATTATGGGCCAAACATTGCTGAAAATAAATTTAGCAGAAGGGTGTCTTGAATGGACAGAGGTGGCAGCATGCCCAGAACATATGCGTTAGATGAGTCACACCCATGGCACCCATAATATCACCCTGTGGGTGCAGTGGGTGTCAAGGCTAACAGTGCCCCATTAACAAACTCCAGAAGCAGATCTCAATGGGGTGCAGAAAGGATGAACCACATCGGAGTCCCTTGGCAAAAACTCTCCAATGTTTGGTCCCAGGACACTTAATGGAAGAGATTTCTGGCGCTCATGAAAAGGCAGGCAGTGTTCTTGTGGTTTCTGAAGGAGGAGGAGGAGGGAAATTCATATTCAAGATATGCATTTTCTTATTTGAACATGTAGATCCATAAAAAGTCTTTGCAACTTCGCCTCCCTCAAAACGTTTCGATATTGCAAATCAAGCAGGCCGGAAGCTTCTTGGATGAGAAACCAAATGTCTTCAAAGAGAAACGAAGTCCAGTTGCTTTTGGAAACTTTTACACCTTTGGGACAACCATAACCTTGATGAGTGAGACCAGGGGTGGATTTCTCGCCCCGTTCCAACTGGTTCGGTTGGAATGGGGCTGGCGGCGTCCTCGTGCACGCGCGCAGTGCACGCATGCGTACTAGCGCCTGTGCGATGCTCCAGCTGCTCCTGGAGGATCGCGCAGGCGCTGTATGCGTTCTGTGCATGCGTGGAAGCGCAGAATTCGTCAAAACTGGGTAAGAAACGTGGGCGGGCGGGTGGATCCTTCGGCGTTCCCGGAAGTTACTTACTTCTGGGTTTGCTGACCAACCGGTTAGCGGGGACCGCCGCAAACCGCCTGAAACCCACCCTTGAGTGAGACCCTCCAGAGACAAATCAAGCAGGGTGTCAGGTCTGCAATTATATTCTTTTTAGAATTTTGGCCTGCCACCCTTCTCTTATTTCATTATGCTGTTTCATTAGTATAGTTGATGGGAGGGGGGAATAGAAAGGAGTAGGATTGTGGAATGTGTTGTTGTCATTCTTTTCTAGAAGACCAAGGTCATCTTTTGTCTCCGTACTTCAGAGGTGAGTTCCTACCAATTCGCAGCTATTTGGTAGAACCGGTTCGTCAAATCTACCGAACCGGTTAGAAGAGGTTCCACCAGTGGACCCGGAAAGCAGGCCACACCTACAGAAGAGGTTCCCAAAAAATTTGAAACCCACCACTGCTGCACTTTTACACCTGACTGGAAGCAGCTGGGTGGAGATGACAGCGTGGAAGAAGATTGGACCATATGATGGATTTGTGGGTGTGGGGACAAGATCATGAACTTTTAACTGGGTGGAATCCCAGGAAGCTCTTTAGAATTGGGATTACACAGATGTGCTAAGATGTTTGAGTTAACTTTCTCAATTCTTGCGGAGCTCAAGGGCTGTGTGGATCACAGATAGACATACCCTAATCTAGGGACTTTAGAAAAAGGATTTTCTTTCTTTCTTTCTTGAGGGAGTGCAAGTGCCAGGAACCACCTCTTTCTGCATCTTTCAAGTAGCATTAAACAACCTTTTGATGCAAAGAAACATCATGATGCGTTTCCCAAGCTGTAAAGAACACTACAATAATGATTTCTTTGCTGGTGGCAGTGGGTCTCCGGGGAGGATCGGAGACAAATGGAAATGAAATTGAGGTCTGCCCTGGATTTGATTAACCATCTGTCTCCCTTGTCTTGTCCCTCTGCGTCCCCCCCCCACACTCCTGTCTCCCTGACCTAGTTAACTCAATTAGGCAACACAACTGCCACCCCCCTTCACATCCATCATTTCCAACCAAGAGATCCATTGAAAGGCTTGACAAATCTTAACAGTGCAGCAGGAAACACAACCTCTTCCCATAGCAGAAGCTGCCGCAGATGTAACTTACGGCGTTGGAGACCACACGTCAGGTCTTCAGAAAACAGAGTACAGGGAGTCCTCAACTTACGACCACAATTGAGCCCATAATTTATGTTGCTAAGTGAGAAATTGGATGATTTTTGCCCCATTTCATGACTTTTCTTGCCACATTTCACATACAGCGAATCACTGTAGTTGTTAAATGAGTAACACGGTTGTTAAGTACATCTGGCTTCCCCGTTGCTTGTTGGAAAGTCCCAAAGGTGATTGCATGATCCTGGGACACTGCAACCGTCATAAACATGAGTCAGTTGCCAAGCACCTGAACTTTGATCACATGAGCGTGGGGATGCTGCAACAGTGATCAGTCACGTTTTTCAGCGCTGTTGTAACTTCGGTCACTAAATGAACTGTTGTAAGCTGAGGACTACCTGTAGGAGCAATTGGCACGTGAGGATTTCCTCCCCTCATATTGAAAGGGTAGATATTCCTTGACTTACAGCAGTTCATTTAGTCTTCAGTTACGACACTGAAACAAGTGACTTATGACTTTTTCACATGACTGTTGCAGCATCCGCAGTCACATGATCAAAATCCAGATGCTTGGCAAATGGTTCTTATTTATGATGGTTACAGTGTCCCGGGGTCATGTGATCACCTTTTGCAGCCTTCTTACAAGCAATGGGGAAGCCAGATGTACTTAGCAATAGCAGTTAGACTTATATACCGCTTCATAGGGCTTTCAGCCCTCTCTAAGCGGTTTACAGAGTCAGCATATTGCCCCCAACAATCCGGGTCCTCATTTTACCCACCTCAGAAGGATGGAAGGCTGAGTCAACCCTGAGCCGGTGAGATTTGAACAGCCGAACTGCCGAACTAGCAGTCAGCTGAAGTAGCCTGCAGTACTGCACCCTAACCACTGTGTTACTGACTTAACAACTGCAGTGATTCACTTAACAATCATGGCAAGAAAGGATGTAAAATGGGGCAAAATTCACTTAACAGCTGTCTCACTTAGCAATATTTTGGACTCAATTGTGGTCGTACATTGAGGACTACCTGTACTTGTGTCTCTGGTTATCAGTATCATTTATATTGAGGCTGCAAGACAAAGGGTATTGATTGACACCTAAGGAAACCATTTCATTACCATACTGGTTACATACATTGCTTTTTAGGATATATTAAGAAATGGAGAATTTGTAGTCCTTTAGATCTTACTGATCTGTAATTTCCATTATCAAAATAATGGAAGGCAAACTTATGCTTAGACAAAATCTAAGGAGGTGCAAAGCACTGGAGTGCCCAAACACCCCCCCCCCAATTTATTCAATTATGATGCTTTGCTACCCTTTTAAGACAATGTTCTCTTGAGTGCTGTTTTAATTCTGAATCTTTCTGAAGAGTGATTAGTAAATCAATGTGATGTAAAGGATAAAACTATAAAACAGGTGACCAGATTTACAGATCTACTTCACGGCAAACAATTTTGTTGATAAGGAGCTAACAATTCACTTCGTCACAAGATGCATGATGAAAAGGAGGAGAATGTCAGTTTGATGTTATGGATTATGTACCAAAAGATACATTTTACAAAACAGTTGTTTAAATCTGTGATTTCTCTTAAGTTTGCCGTTTAGAAGGTAAATACATTCCAATATTTTAAGCTTCCTAACGTTTTGCATGAATTAGAATTCTCAGCATCTTATTTCTGCATCCAGTGGCTGTGGAGATGTTGAAAATAACTGTTTGCTTACAAGATATACACAGGAGAAAAACTGTTTTCTAATATTTCTTTTTTTTTTTTCCTGGCACTTGGAGCTATTTCTCTCAAATTTCTCTGCAAACATTGAGACTACACTCACTTCAAAGTTATAGCGAGTAAACTATTTCCCAAAACTAATAAAAAATAAAAAATAAAAATCCAATTCACGGGCTTAGTGCGTCATTTTAATTCCTGTTCATTGTTATTTTGTCACAATCTACTAGCTTTTTTACCCCATCATAAATCTTCAGGCAGAGCCAAAGGCTGGAAAAAGGAGAATTTTGAACATGAAGCTGTGAAAAGTAATTGGAATAATCAAGGATTCTACATGTTGTATAAAGACGATTAAGCAATGGGAGTTATGGCCTTGCTATCACTTCAGGTTTTAAAAGTGGGGCGAGATGGTTACCTATTAGATTTCTACACTGACCAGGGAATGGATTTAAATGTATTGGTCTCTTCCAACTTATAAATTCTTTGATCTGCCTGGGTAGAGTTATGAAAAGTCTGATAAGCCTGTTCAAACTATCTTGAGCCAATGAAACAAAAGAAACATAAAACATTGCCCTTTGGAGGTTAAACATTATGCCTCTATACTGTAGAGAGAAGTTGTGGGAAAAGATTGGGCCTGAAGGTATCAAATATCCAGTTTTAGAATTGGTACCATTCTTGTGTATTCAGCTGCCAGATTTTATATTCTAGTTTAAAACAAAACACCCACAAAAAAGGCAGAGGAAGAAATGAATTCCAATTTTACCACAGCCAAATTTAATGTACTTTCGTCCTCCCACTCCTAAATTCCAGAAAGGGTAATTGGATAAACCAGAGTTCTATTAAGCAAACCTCACACCCACACACACAAGCATAATATTTAAAGCTGTGTGCACCTACCACCAGCTGAGAGATAAGCCTTGATCTGGGGTCAATTGTCTCATTAGCTATTGAGTTGATATAGCTGGATCTCTTCTGCCACGAGACCTATGGAGGCAGCCTTTTTGCCTTATTGCAAGGATAAGAGTTTCTACAAATGCTCCAACCCCAATCAGCTTGCATGTTAAGTGGGGGAGAGGTCTGAGGGCACCGTCTTCCCTAAAGAATTGCTCCACTGAAATGGAATGAAGCTTCACAAAGGAAGCCTGCAGAAAGCATGGGTAATTCTACTCTTTCAAGCAGTTTTTTCCCTTGGAGCAATTCCAAACAGGCCGTCCTTCAAAAGCAGCTATAAACAATCCATTTCCCCCAAAGCAGCACTCTGGAGTAAGTGGGTGGTGGGCTGCAGCCTCAATCAAAGATAATACTAATGTAGGCATTTCTTAAGATTTCTCTTCTCTCGTGCTATCTTGGAAAAGTTACAATGGGCAAATTGAAAAGGTCTGACCATAGCTTCCCTTTCTTCAAAAGAGCCCAGGTCGATATTCAAGAGTACCATAGTCCATGTATGCCTGCAGAGAGTGGTTTTGTCCAGTGCGTTTCCCACTACATGATCTTCCTCCCTCTCTGAACAAACGGAATAATTTTGTGTCCGCCCCCCCAAAAAACTGATGTCCATCTCTATCTGAAAACGCCTGTTAAGGAAAATGAACAGAACAGAAAAGGATCCGCTTCACCAAGCCGATTAGAGAGTTTTGCCAGCAATGGGGACACGAAGCAATGCCCCCCCCTCTCTTAAAAGAAAAATCATAGCACAGCTTCATCTCCAAGAAGTGGTTTTGAGGAAAGTTGGTCTTTCAGACATTACTTGTGCTCGTCTGCCCCCCCAGGCGAGCATTCCTTATTCAATAAGTTCCACGTAGTTGGCCGGAAACATCCCAAAGTGACCATCGGGCCCGTAACCTCGCCACCAGCCCTCGTCAATCATCTCAATGTTTGTGATAATGTTCTCAGGGTCAAAAGAGATCTCTGTGTCGTCAGCTAAAAAAAGATGGGAAACAAAACAATCTATGTTATTTTTTAAAAGAATTTATATATATTGCAATATATATCTGTATTGTGTCACAAGATAGATAGATAGATAGATAGATAGATAGATAGATAGATAGATAGATGATAGATAGATATGTATTGTGTCACAACTCCTGGTATGCCCAAATATGGGAGGGAGCATACTGCTTCCCTTTTATGTCTTTTGGCTCACCCTAGGAGCCATCCAAGCCATTTTTTTATGTTGCTTTTGTTACATTTGTGCTGATAAATAAATAAAGGGAGACTAGTATAGATCTATTTCAAGCTATTTAGCTCTTATCAGCTAGCCATATCCTTACTGCGAATCAAACCTGGGCTGTATTACATATCAGGCAGTTGTATTAGCCACTAAGCCATACACACACATATACACATACATACGTACAGTATATATAAAAGTAACTGGTCCAGTAGACTACTATAGGAGTCATCAACCCCTACCGGTCTGCAGTATGGCAGAAACCAGGGTGCGCAAACAAGGGAAGCCCCATCCATGGGATGTAGGTAGCACATGACACCGCAGCCTTTCCGGTCCGTGGGAAAACTTCTCTTCCCAGAACTGGTCCCTGGTGCCCAAAAATTGGAGGATGCTGGATTACAAGATCAGAATCACACTGATCATTTGACATCATGACAGTGCTGAAAAAAAGTGACTTATGACTGGCTCTCATACTTACAACTGTCGCAGCTTTCCTGCAGTCATGTGATCAAAATTTGAGCACTTGGCAACTAGTATGTATTTATAACAACTAAAGTGTCTTGGAGTCATGTGACTGCCCGTTGTGACCTTCCCAGGGAGCTCCCAACGAGCAAGGTCAATGGGAGAAGATGGATTTACTTAACAATGGCATGATTCACTTAACAACTATGGCAAAAGACCATAAAATCAGGCGCGACTCACTTAACGACTGCATTGCTTAGTGATGGAAGTTCTAGTTCCAACTATGATCATAAATTGAGGACTATGTGTAAACCATGGTTTCTCAGTCTTGGCAACTTTAAGATATATGGAGTCCAACTCCCACAATACACTCCAAAGTTGCAGAGTTCCTAGAAGTGCCAAGGTCAAGAAATTCTTCTCTAACCTCAGTCTGTTTCCATTTTATTTAAACAACACCTGTAGTAATCTGGGTTGCCTTATGCCAAATTAAAGTACTTAGTCATTTAACCCCTTCTTTTCTAATGCTGCTTATTCTTTCACTGTGGATTATTAGTCCTCCTTTCTGGAGACTCACAACATCCTGTATTATCATTTCAGCCTTTAAATTGGAGCTGACCAACCTTCTTCTAAGCTGAAGATAGCATCAGGCTGTTGAGTGGCAGGCTGGGGCTACATTCAACCCACAGAAGCAGCCTGCAGAGCCATGGTAAAAAAAAAATGAAGTAGGATTAAATATGAGGGAATGAAACATTTGATGCATTCCTTCATTGATAGAGCCAAGGTGGCGCAGTGGTTAAATGCAGCACTGCAGGATACTTCAGCTGACTGCAGTTCAGCTGTTCAAATCCCACCAGGCTCAAGGTTTACTGGTTCCACCACAATACCGCGAAGCCCTTATCCGCGGAGACATAAGCGCGAAGGGCTAATCCGCGCCGTTCGAAGCGCTAAGGAAAAACGTGACTCTACCGCGATGACATAATCGCGGAGGGCAAATCTGCGCCTTCCGAAGCACTCAGTACCCTAAACCTAACCCTAAAGCAAATCCCTAAACCTAATCCTAACCCTTACCTTAATTTAAATCGGCTTTCTGCTGTGGCGCCGTTTTAAAGTGCCCTTCTGTTGTTGCGGCGGTGATGACGTTGTGGCTTTAGCGACGCGATTTTATCACCGCTATTTTGACGAGCGCAGTTTTGTCGTGCCACGATGCTGACTCTGTAAACCGCTTAGAGAGGGCTGAAAGCCCTATGAAGCGGTATATAAGTCTAACTATTGCTATTGCTTTTCTGCCAGTCATCACTCAGCAACAAAAATTGCGCAGGCTTTGAAAATTGCACTCCATGCTTGTGCCTAAAAACACAACTTCTACCTATATACTTTACATATTCAAGCAGCCCGAGAGTCCATTCTTAACTCTGTAAAGAGCGAGCTTCAATTTAGTATTGCTACTATTAAGGGTGAGAAGAAGACATCTTTTTATTTCAGTAAACTTAATTTAAGCTCTAAATTGTGGTTTTCTGACTTCCTAATTTCTGGATCACGTCTTTTTTTAAACATAAGGGGAAAAAAAATACCTGTCCCTAATATGAGGAAGTTATGAAAGCAAAACATATCAAACATACCAGCCTGGTAATCATACAGAGCACGGGCACATATTCCTTTTCCTTCTGTGTTAAGGTTTTCTTGGTAGGTATCACTATAATCATAGTTAGCTTCTTCAGGCTGTTCCCAAAACAAAGAAGAGTTAGCGAGACAAAGAATGATATACTGAATCCGAGGTCATCAATCTTTTGATCACAATTCATTCACTAAAACGTCTCTTCCCAATCTTGGCCTGCTCCCAATGTGTGAAACTCAACTCCCAGAACTGCCCAAGGGGCAATAACTAAGGTTGAGAATTTTGAGAGTTGAAAGCAGTGGTGGGTTTAAAATTTCTTTAGAACCCCTTCTGTAGGTGTGGCCTGCTTTGTGGGAGTGGCTTGCCGGCCATGTGACCGGGTGGGAGTGGCTTGCCAGCCATGTGACTGGGTGGGCGTGGTAAACTTGTAAAATGTGACGAAACTCACTTAACAACGCCCTTGCTTAGCAACCAAAATGTTGGCTCAGACACTGGCATTTGAAGCACACAAGTCTTAAAGCTGTCAAGTTACAAGACCCTTGTACCACTAACCCTTTAGAAAAAAAACCCCAGGGGTGTTCAAACTTGACAGCTTTAAGACTTGTGGACTTCAACTCCCAGAATTCCTCCTCTCGCTCTTCATCTTGATGATGTGCGGACGGGCAGGGGGAGGGAGCTGGAACCGGTTCTAAACAGCACTGTAGACTTGTGGAACCTCTTCTATAGAAGAGGTTAGAACTGGCAGGAGCCCACTCCTGGTTGAAAGCCACACATTTGTGACAAGGTGTGACATAGTCAAAGAGAAAGTTGTACTAACAAATCTCCATGCATGTTCTGATGCAAGTGTACAAAACCAAAAACACAAGAGTACTTTATAAAAAATATAATTTATAGAAACATGGCTTCAATTCTGAAGGGATTGATTTAAAAGACGTTTATCGTTCATTTTTGAAGGATTTTTTGGGTAAGATCTGCAATCCAGATATCACTAGCTCACTGGACTTGATCTACATCTTCTTCCAAGGCAAAAATCCATGGAAGAAGTTTTGAACAGAACATGAGCACATACATTTCTTTACCTTGCCTGGTAAGGAATCATTTGGAAACCAACCCACAAGCTCGGAGAACGAACCTTCACCCTCACATTTCATTACTTTCCCCATGAACATCATAGGAAGATAACAAACAGCGCAGCAAAGACATGAATGTTAAGGCGAGTTGGGGCGAGAGAGTTATATTTATTAAAAAACTGATATTGTCCTTATATTAATGTAGGGTTCCCTAATTACATTTACATAAGAAAGCATGCTGGAGAAATGAGGGAAATGGCAAATATAAAGTATTTTTTCTTATCGATATTTTGATTGAAAAAAAAACAGCAAAGGACATAACAACGTTAGCTTGCTGATGCAGTCAAGAAAAATCCAATTTGTATTGATCTTTTGCTAGCAAAAACTAACCTCAGGGGGCTCATCATAGGTAACATGCTGGTTTGGGGGTTCCTCATACACCACCTCCTGTTCTGCTTCTGGTTGGAAGGTTGCAGCTCCTGCCTTGTGGTTCTCCTCCCTGGCAGAATTACCTGAAAGAAGCATTCTCAATTTCAATCCTCAATGTTGAGAAATCAAGACTCATGTTCCAGGGTCATTTCTTCCTTGATTTAATAGCTTCCCCCCCAGTATCTCTTGCTTTCCTTTCAATACAGCTTGTCTTAGCCTGTCTCACTTTGATTTTTATCCTCCCTTCATTCTTTTTACAAGTAACTCAAGGCAGCCAACTTATCTATAACACACCTTCCTCCTCCTATTTTCCCCACAACAACTCTGTAAGGTGAATTCGGCTGAAAGAGAGTGACAGGCCCAAAGTCACCCAGCCAGTTTTCATGCTTAAGGCAGAATTACAATTCAAGTTTCCCCTTCCGACAGCATCTTAACCACTGCACCCACACATTAACCTTCTTACACACAGTGCAAACTCATGGGTTCTCATTTGTATCCCCTTCCTGCAAGCTTTTCCAATGCAGCAAGAAAAAAAGATTGTACCAGGGGCCACATGACGGAAACAAAACACACACACACACACTATACAATACAAGAAGAAATGGAACAGAGAGAGATCTTGTTGGGGCAACAATGGACTTCTCAAGCCTTTGAAGAAAAGAAAGATCACTGAGATGGATGAATGAAGCTGCACATTTCACATCTTCTCAACACAAGAAAATAAGAAGTAAATCCAGGGAAGGTTCATTTTGACACGAGGATGAAAAGAACAGCTGTTAACAAATCTAGCTAATGAAGAATGAGGCACAGATTTGGTTAAACAAAGGCTTGGTAAAGACCTTCTGAGAGCAGGACTGGGGAGAGTTTGGTCATGAGAATGCACCCATAACCTGGGTGCATCCTTGTATTAAAAGAAAGGCATGTAACGTATGCAAGAGGTATAAAGAGTACAGGGAAGCTGTCCCAAGCAAAAAATCTTCTTCAGTGAAATAACAGGAATGAAGCAAATAGCTTGGAAAATGTGGGACTGGAGCAGCTTTCGTAGTCAAATTCAGCCTTTTCACATTGGGAGAAAGCTGTACTATACTCAAAGAAAAAAGAAAATGATAAAACAAGATCTTTATCTATGCTGCTAACGTAACATAAAGTAACATAAAAGTCTTCTATTTTTCTAAAACCTGTTTCTCTCGCACGCTTTCAGGGAAGGGGGTGAAAGTTTCCAGGCATGAACCTGGACACAAAATGGCAGAATTTTAAACTCTCTGGGGAAATCATGGGTTGGTCAAGGGTACTTTTAGGAGAACATTCTGTCCTGTCAAAACCCCTGTTCTGGGACACCTTTTCCCCGCAGGATAGGTTTCATCCCCTACAACTGAACGTGTTCAAACGAGCTCTGGAAACATGGCGTGTGTCAGATCTGTGAATCTGCCATTCTTCAGGGGAAGGGGGGGGGGGGAGAAACCTGATTTATTATACATCTTTATTATATTGTGTATCCTGCCAGGCCTGCAATTATATTCCTGTTAGGATATTTGGCCTGCCACACTTTCTCTTATTTCATTATGCTGTTTCATTGGTGTAGTAGTTGGGAGGGGGGGGGGAATAGAAAGGAGTAGGATTGTGGAATGTATTGTTGTCATTCTTTTCTAGAAGCCAAGATCATCTTTTGTCTCCGCACCTCTGCCGGAAGCAGTTGGGTGTAGATGCCAGCGTGGAAGAAAGAGATTGGACCATGTGATGGATTGTGGGTGTGGGGACAAGATCATGAACTTTTAACTGGGTGGGATTCTGATGTAATTTCCAGAAATGGGATTTTCACAGATGTGCTAAGATGTCTGATTTATTAAACTGGAACTTTAAGGATCATTTTGCCTTGGACTCTGATTTAATTCTACATGATACTTGGAATGGTGACATATATATGCTTATACTTTATTGCTCTCTCCTATTTGTCCTGCATCCTGTAACCATTGATTTATAACCTTTAGCCTGGTTCCTAGGAACTCGGGTATTTTGCTCATCTTTTGGGGAATGTAAGGGGAGGGGTGGCCATGTGGGTTGCATTGCTTGAAAGCCCGGCAAACGATGACCCTGAGAAAGTTCCCTTATCACTTTCTCAGAGCGGCCACAATAACATCTTCACAACCTGCGGATTGGCTGAATCCACACTGGATTGTTCAGAGGGGTTTCTAATTCCTTTTATTCTAATTGTATGGCCTGAGGGTCCTCAGAGCCTGCTTGGATTGCACCATGCTATCACTCCTGTTCAATAAAAGGTCCCCTTTGAAATGCTAAATTTCAAGAGTCTTTACTTTCTGGAATAAGCAGGAGGCTGACCAGGCCTTGGGTTAGAAGGATGGTGGACCTCATGACTGGTGGTCTTCTAATGGCTCTTTTTGGTCTGGCCCTTGGCAAGTGGGTTGTTGTGTTAGTTTAACAGTGTTAAACGTACTGCACAATTTATTTTTTACTGTACGCCACTCACGAGTTCTTTGTAGAGTTGGGAGGCCTTATAGGTTTCTAAAACAAGTAAATAAACCAAATAAACTTCCGGTGTAGCAATAGCAATAGCAGTTAGACTTATATACCGCTTCATAGGTCTTTCAGCCCTCTCTAAGCGGTTTATAGAGTCAGCATATTGCCCCCAACAACAATCCGGGTCCTCATTTTACCCACCTCGGAAGGATGGAAGGCTGAGTCAACCCTGAGCCGGTGAGATTTGAACAGCCGAACTGCAGTCAGCTGAAGTAGCCTGCAGTGCTGCATTTAACCACTGCGCCACCTTGGCTCATCTTCCAACTGGGATGCCAGGGGAAAAGAAGTCAGAACTACCATTGGCTATTTAAAAAAAAAAAAACACCTCTTGCTGTTTAAAAAAAGGCAATGTAAACAAGGAACAGAAATCACAGGCTCTCATATAATATTTTTACCAAGTTCGGGAACAGGAAAAACTGGAGGTGTGTCGTGAGCAGACGAACGAACAACAGGAGGAGGAACATCTTGCGTAGCAGGTGGGAGAGGGGAGGCAGGACTCTCCACCTGGTTTCTCCCTTGAAGGAAAGGGCTCCGTAACTTGCCTAGGAAAGGAGCCAAGTCAGTCCAGAACACAAAGGGCCCATGTCTCTTATACAGCAAGGAGTCCTTGGCTCAGCGGCTCAGCTACTGCCAAGTTCTATCCATTTCTTTCAGAAGGATAACAGTCTTTGTGATTTGTGCACGGAACTACAGGAAACCCACAACTTAACATTAGTTTAGTGCAGGGGTGTCAAACTCGATTTCATTGAGGGCCGCATCAGGGTTGTGTTTGACCTTGGAGGTGTGTGTGCTTGGGGGTGGGGGGCGTGGCCAGCTTGACATCACTCCTGTCAGGGGCGCCTGAGGTGGCCTTTGCACTCTGCCAGCGAAAATAGGCTCCAGAGCTCCGTTTTCGGCTGCCACAGCTTCCCTGCAACCCTCTGGCAGTGAAAATGGAGGTCGAGAGGGCCGCACATGCCTCTCCAGAGTTCCATTTTCACTGGCAGAGGGTTGCAAGAGACCGTGGCAGCCAAAAATGGAGCTCTGGAGCCTATTTTCGCTGGGGCCTGTTTTTTCCTGGCAGAAGCACTGCAGGTCAGTCCTTCGCTGTTTCCAGGATGGCCCCGTAGGGCAGATCTAAGTACCTCAGATCTGGTCCCTGGGCCTTGAGTTTGGCACTCCTGGTTTAGTGACTGTTCAAAGTTATAACTTTGAAGTGTCTGGAAAAAAAAAGTTATTTATGCCTGCTTTCCACACTTACAACCGTTGCAGCATCCCCATGGTCACACAATCAAAATTTGGACACCTGGCAACTGACTCATATTTATGACGGTTGCAGTGTCCTGGGGTCAAGTGGTCACCTTTTGCGACCTCCCGACAAGCAAAGTCAATGGGGAAGCCAGATTCACTTTAAGAACTGGGTTACTTACTGCAGTGATTCATTTAACAACTGTGGCAAGAAAGGTCGTAAAATGAGGCAAAACTAACTTGATTGTCTCCCTTAGCAATTGAGCAGTGGGCTCAATTGTGGTTATAAGTCAAGACTATCTGTACTGGTAGTCCTCAACTTATGATGACAATTGAGCCCAAAATTTATGTTGTTAAGTGAAAAAATTATTAAGTGAATTTGTCCCATTTTACGACTTTTCTTGCCACATTTGTTCAGTGAATCACTGCAGTTGTTAAATTAGTAACATGGTTGTTAAATGAATCTGGGTTCTCCATTGATTTTGTCAGGAGGTCACAAAATGACCCCCTGAACACCGCAATCGTCATAAATATGAGTCAGTTGTCAAGCATCAGAATGTAAATCACGTGACCACTGGGATGCTGCAATGGTTATAAGTGTGAAAAATGGTCGTAAGTCACTATTTTCAGTGCTGCTGGAACTTCGAACGGTCACTAGATGTACTATTGTGAGTCATGGACTACCTGTAATCAAATTAAACCATGCATGCCATCGTGGCACGACAAAACCGCGCTCGACTAAAGCGCGCCCGATTAAACCGCGTCGCTGACGTCATCAGCAGGGCGACAACAGCGAGCGCGGAGAAAGAAGGGCGCTTTAAAAAGCGCTTTGAAAGCAAGCCGATTCAAGTTAAGGTAAGGGTTAGGTTTAGGGTTAGGTTAAGGGTTAGGATTAGGTTTAGCGTTAGGTTAAGGGTTAGGATTAGGGTTAGGTTTAGGATTAGGGGGGTTAGGTTTAGGGGTTAATTTTAGGTTTAGCGTTTACAGCGTGCTTTTTTCTCCGCGCTGTTGTCGCGCTGTGATGACGTCAACTACGCGGTTTCGTCGAGCACGCTTTAGTTGAACGCGGTTTTGTGGTGGAACCGCATGCCATGCATAAGTTCTTGAACTGCATTAGCCTGCATCAATCAAGTTCTAATGATGGTTATATTACGATGCAAGATTTTAAATTTTCACAATGTGTTTGGTGGAGGATAAAGAAAATGTTCTCAGTTGCCAAGGTCACCTTCTGAAATTCTCAGCCCTCGGGGAAGCAAGCGGTTCCCCTTTCCCTGTGCCTTCCTCCCAGTCTAGGAGTGCTCCATAGAATACCTGGCTGGGAGCTGATGGTGGCTGCTCCCTCTGTAGAAATGGACCTCTCCTTCTGTTTGAAGATCTCGCGAGGATTCACTGACCGTTGAGCTACTAGTGATGCGGCTTCCTAAAAAAAAACAACCAAAAGGATAACTGAATCCTGACGAAATACGAGAAGCATGGAAAGGGAGAGGGAAGAGCAAGACACCACCAATGCCCAGCCTTAGCATGCAAGGGGGAAAGTGCTGCCTTTGGCTGCCTGCATATCTTACTAAATGTAAAAAAAGAAAAAAAAATCTTACTAATAACCAACAAAATCCTTTCCTCAATCCAACGCTGCCAGATGTGTTGGGCGACACAGGAACAAATTGTACAATCCCTACCGAGAATAGCCCCCGACCATGCTGAAGGCGGATTAAGAGAGGATTTGGGATAATCAATAAATCATTCAGCAGGAAAAGCTCAGGATGCCGGCATCCAGGCCTTCCGAAAAGCCGTCAAAACCTGGCTTTGCCGGCAGGCCTGGGGTTGATGAGTTCCCCTCCCCTCTCGACCTGTGTGGTTGTGTGATTCTTGGCTATTTTAACTACTTGTATTGTGTTCTATGTTTCCCTTTACCCCTTGAGTTGTTCGCTGCCCTGAGTCCCTCCCGGAGAAGGGCGGCATACAAATAAAATAAATCTAAATCTAAAATCTAATCCATCAAAAAGGTTTTATTTGTTGTAGGTATTCACACCAGGGCAGGGCAGTGGCTCAGCGGTTAAGACGCTGGTCTTATCGCTTGGAGAGCCAGCAGCACAGGTTCGAGACCTGAGCACCATGTGACGGTGAGCTCCGGTCCTCACCCCGGCTCCTCCTAACCTAGCAGATCGAAAGCATGCAAATGCGAGTAGATAAATAAGTACCACTTTGGTGGGAAGACAACAGTGCTCCTCCGGGTTCCGTCCACCAGCCAATGCCATCTGGCTACTACCCGGGGGAGGGCCTTCTCTGTAGCAGCTCCGGCCCTTTGGAATGAACTCCCCGCGGAGATCCGGACCCTCACCTCTCTCCAGGCCTTCCGGAAAGCCGTCAAAACCTGGCTGTGCCGGCAGGCCTGGGGTTAATGAGTTCCCCTCCCCTCTCGACTGGTATGGCTGTGTGATTTTCGTGTATTTTAATTATGTGTACTGTTGTTTATGTTCCCTTTCCCCTTTGAGTTGTTCGCTGCCCTGAGTCCCTCCTGGAGAAGGGCGGCATACAAATAAACCAAAACTAAACTAAACTAAACTAAACTCCATGAGGCCATGCTGGCAACGTAGAAATGTCATCAGACACTCGTGACTCAATGGCCCTGAAAATGAGATGAGCACCAGCCCCTATAGTCAGAAATGACTAGCAGAGTAAAATCTGCAGGGACTCCTTTGGACCTGTCTCTATCTCCGTCCTAAACTGGGAAGTTAAAAAATATCTACCTACCAGCCAAAGCAGGACTAGTATGGGAGATTACAGTCTGTAACATTCAATCAAGAGCTTTCATCTTTCAGCAGATTGATTGGGGATAGATGGGAAGTATTGGAGAAAAATAATAAACATCCACATCCTTTCGCTAAAATCCAAGACCACGATCCTCAATTATTCCAAAGATAAAACAAGCATCCGAAAGGTGCTTTTTCAAGAGGCAACTGGACTGCCTTTTGTTTTTCCTTGAAGATGATTTGCTTCTCATTCAAGAAAGCTTCTTCAGTTCTGAACTCAAAAAGAAGCTTCTTAGATGAGAAGCGAAATGTCTTCAACGAAAAACAAAGAAAGTCCAGTTGCCTCTAAATAAAGCACCGTTGGGACAATGCAGACCAGAATTATTGAGAATCTGCATAGACATAAAGCAAGCATCCCAATGGTCATTGGATACGTTGCATATGGATACATACCTCTCTAGATACTGCAAAAGACATGAAGGCTTTGGGTCAAAGTATCACTGGTTCATTATAAAAATAGATTTAAGTGGGATATCAAGGCTTGCTTGAAGATACCACGTGAACTCATTGTACAATGCACTTTTTTGCAAATTGCCTTCACTACATATGAGAGATACTGCGTGAAAGGATGAAGGAAGGACCCTGTGGACAGCACTAGTCTTCCACTATGGAAAAGATTCAGAAGGATCAAGGAATTACAAACAGCTAGTCAGGAGGAGGAAGACCCTCACAAACCAAGAGACGCAGAATGGAGTTAGTGAGAAGGTGTTCTTCTCAAGCAGTGCAAAGTCAAGAAGAAAGCAACCATATTTCTAAAATTAAATCCCCCCAGGGAATTGGCCATATCCTTATGGGAGACCCATAGTAGAACAGGAAGGAGAACAGAGTCAAGTTACCAAGAATCCCACATGCAAATGGATGAGTCTAAATCAAGATTCCATAAAAAGGTAAAGGAAATAGCCAAGAAAGTACTGCCATCAACTGGGGGGTGGCGGTGGGGGAGATCTATTTGATGACATTGTGAATAGAGAACAGGGTGGACAAAAGTCCTTAAGGAAATTCAGCTCCAGATTCATAGACTAGCAAAACCTTCTTCAACCAGTCACCTGTAAACTATTGGTTGGCTAGCAACCATGAAATTTATTTATTTATTTATTACTTATATACCGCTTCATAGGGCTATCCGCCCTCTCTAAGCGGTTTACAGATTTTTTTTAGCAAATTGAGTCAGCAACTTGCCCCCACAGTCTGGGTCCTTATTTCACCCACCTCGGAAGGATGGAAGGCTGAGTCGACCTTGAGCCAGTGAGATTTGAACCACTGAACTGCAGATCACAGTCAGCTGAAGTGGCCTGCAGTACTGCACCCTAACCACTGCGTCACCTCGGCTCATTGAAGTGGTTGAAAAGCAGATGAAACCAGATAAATTTCCAAGAATCCCTAGCATTGGCCACATAGAGCCAGGAATCCTGGTAAGACAGCTAGTTGGGAATTTTTTAGCAATGAGGTATATACAGGTCATCCTCAATTATGACAACAGGGACCAGAAAATTCATTGTTAAGCAGAGTGGATAATTAAGTGAAGCATCACATAAAACAGCTGATCACCTTTCTGCCCACTGTCATTAAGTGAATCACCTCTGGTCATTAAGTGAGATGCCATGTGACCTCTGACCTCTTGATGGCTTCCCCATTGACTTTGCTTATCGAAGCCAGTGGGAATGACGCAAATGGCAACACACGGCTGCAGGATGTTGCAAGGGTTAAGTGCGAGATTGTGGCCAACACTCAGATTGTGATTATGAGATTATGAGATTGCGGGGAAACTGCAACGGTTGTTAAAGGCAAGGAATGGGTGACAAGTCATTTCTTTCAGTGCAATCCTAACTTCGAGCAGTTACTAAACCTGGGTACTGACCTGGGTACTTGAGAGACCGCCTGCTGCCAATTACCTCCCAAAGACCCATTAGATCAAACAGATTAGGCCTCCTCCGGGTTCCGCCTACTCGCCAATGTCATCTGGCTACTACTCGGGGGAGGGCCTTCTCTGTGGCGGCTCCGGCCCTTTGGAACGAGCTCCCCGCAGAGATTCGGACCCTCACCTCTCTCCAGGCCTTCCGAAAAGCCGTTAAAACCTGGCTGTATCGGCAGGCCTGGGGTCGATGAGTTCCCTTCCCCTCTCGAATCGTGTGGCTGTTGGTTGTTTTAAATTCCCTTGTACTTTTTTGCTGTAGTTCTTTGTGTTTCCCTTCCCCTCCCTTGGGTTTGTGCACCGCCCTGAGTCCCACTGGGAATAGGGCGGCATATAAATAAAATGAACTTTGAACCTTGAACCTTAAACAAATGTTTGTTAAATGAGGACTATCTGTACAGGTAATTCTTGACTTAAAGCAGTTCATTTCCTGACCGTTCCAAGTTACAACGGCACTGAAAAAAAGTGACTTATGGCCATTTTTCACAATTATGACTATCTTACTTCCTGGATTTTTCTAGAGAGAGTAGAGGAAGCGAACTTCTTCCTTTCCCAACTTGTACACAGAAATCAACACTGCTGGCAAAGGGATCACAAATCCATTTCTAGGTCATTTTTCAACAAAAAGCCGGTAATAAAAAAACGTGGGCTGCTAATTTTGGTGGTTTATTTACAATGGCAGAAAGTGAGAAGCACAGTAACTCAGTTGCAGCCATGATTTTAATCACATCTTGGACACAGGAATGGGGCAAGGCTTTAGTTACAAAAAATATGACAAATTTATTACTTTGCCTTTTTACCTTCAGAAGCAGGCAAAAACTTAATTGAAAGAGATGACAAGCGATGAGTATAGCCCAGGAAATGAGGATGACTTTTTTTGTGACCATGATCCAAAATATTACAAAACAACCAATGACAAGGTTCTTAAGGGGGAAAAAAAATGCAAGATTGAGCAGACAGTAGAAGAAAATGAACCCCGAAAACAGTAAACAATCGCAATCAATATTTAAAGTTATCATTAGAAGGGAGAGGTTTTCTTATCAGCAGAAAGATCAGTCCGGTACTTTCTTAGTTACTGGAAAACTGTGTATGAGTAGAGATTGCCTTCAGATGTACCAAAATCAAAAGAGAAACAAGGACGGAAGAATTTATGTATCTGTATTGAATATAAATATTCAACCTCCCTATGGCAGGAAGAGGTGAAGCAGATACATGAAGATCCTTCTGGGTTAAATTGTTCATACCTGCCAGCTACAAGAGTGTCCGTATTAAAACATGCAATGCTCATTATGATGCATGCAGTGCAGTGCATTGCATGCGCAGAGAATGCAGTGGGATTCTTGAGTTGCAGTTGTTATCCAGAAAGTCACCAGTTATCCCTGCTTTGATCTCATAGGCACCAAGAGATGAAGGAGATAGAAGTGATACAGAGAATACTGCATGCCAATAGACTGTGAAGAACGCGGACAGGTTGGCAAGGAATTTTATCCCGTGTACCTGAGCTTTCTCCACAGACTCACTCCTCCGTGGGAAACCTTTCTTGTTGCGAACTTCTTCTTGCTCCTTCTGTAACAAAAGATGACCCCTTACACTTATGGTGAGGTCAACTAGAGATGATGGCACCAAGGTGAGGGGAAATAAAGACTCTTGGCTTTCACTGATGATGTTACCTAGTGGGCTAATGATATGTCTGCAAAAAAACCATCAAGCTCAAAACAGCACCAAAGACGCCACAGTTCAATTCTGAATATCAATATTCAATACAAATATTTTCATCTACTGAAATCTTGGCTTTGTTGAAGAATGTTAAGGAACAGCTCTTCCTATGGACCAATGACTCAAGTTATTCAACTGATCAAAAATAAGCAACTGATGGCCAGAATTCCACTTCTACATACTATATTTTAAATTTGGCGCAAATTAACGGCAGAAACAGCATTTGTGTCTTTATGACAGCGCTAAAAGATCTCAGAACTTGCCTAAGGAATTCTTCGCTATCTTATGTCATCTTCATAAGCAATTCCATCTTCAGAAATCTCTTGTTAAAAACAGAGAGAAAAAAAATGCGACCATTTCCAACCTCACCCATTGTTGTTTTTCTTGTTCTCTTGGGTTGGTTTCCTGTTGTTGCTGGAATTTCCTGCACATTAAAAAAAAAAATCAAGAGCTGTGGTTTAACAAAAATTATGCCATTCAGATCTTAAATTTCTAAACTTAACTGTATCCTTCATCGTACTTCTAATTTAATCTGATGGTCTATTCGCAACAAAAAAATACATACAAGTTTGTACCCATCCCCATTACCAAAAAGGGAGGAACAGAACTAAACCTGTGATATCAGAACTATAATACTGCAAGAACTTTATTGGAAGCAAGCAGTTTTTTTTCCCTGTTGCTGTGGAATATTTATAGAATTCTATTCCAAGAGATTTACCATTTAGCACAGCAAAGCCCTCAAGGACAATTTTGGCTGATGCCACTATGAAAAATATGCTGCAACTCCATTTTCATTATAAATTTCAAAATGTTCTTCTTTTAATTCAGAAAATTTAAAAATACCGTATTTTTCAGAGGATAAGATGCACCTTTTTCCCCTCAAAAACAGACTGAAAATCCGGGTGTGTCTTATACATTGAATACAGCATTTTTTCTGTCCCAAAGCCCCGTCCCTTCACAAAATGGCAGTGCATACCCTTATGGAGGCTTTCAGAGAGCTCCTGGGGGATGGGGAGGGCAGAAATGAGCAAAGAATGGGCTGTTTTTGCCACCCCCCCAGCCCCAGCAGCACTCTATAAGCCTTCATAAGGCTATGCATGCAATTTTTTTGACAAAAAACGGGCCATTTTTTTTTGCTCATTTTTGCCCCCCCCCCCCCGGCAGCACTCTGTAAGCCCCCCCCCCAAGGCTATTCATGCCTTAACGGGCCATTTTGGGAGGTTTGCAGAGTGCAAAAACTCCCCTCCCCCCCTTTCGGAAAGCTCTTTAGTTAGAGTGATTGATGAGAATTACATTGGTCAAGTGGTGTGCCAGCAGAAACAAATCTTAGGTGCTGCAGGTTGTCAGTGATTTCCTTCTCCATCACATGGATAAATACACCTGAAAACATCTACCTACCTACTCTCTCTCCCTACCTACCTACTGTATTTCTCTCTCTCTCTATCCCTCTCTCTACCTACCTACCTACTATCTATCTCTCCCTACCTACTGTATTTCTCTCTCTCTCTATCCCTCTATCTACCTAACTACTCTCTGTCCCTACCTACCTACTGTATTTCTCTCTCTCTCCCTCTATCTACTTACCTACCTATCTACTATCTCTCTCTCCCTACCTACTCTCTCTCTCTCTCTCTCCTTCTCTATTTACCTACCTGCCTACCTACCTACTCTCTTTCCCTACCTTCCTACTGTATCTCTCTTTCTCTCCCTCTCTATCCCTCTATCTACCTACCTACTTTTTAAAAAATTTGCCTCTTCAAAACTTGGTGTGTCTTATACTCCGGCGCGTCTTATATTCCGAAAAATACGGTATATCTCTGTAGTCTTTTAAGGCAGGGGAAGCCTTTGTGTTTTTGATTCCTGGAAAATGTTTGGAGCAGACCATGCAGTTTTCTTAGCAAAGTTTCTCAGAACTGGCTTGACATTCATTGCCGGCTTCCCAGGGCTAAGAGAAGTGACTGGCCCAAGGTCACCCACTCATAGTCTTCCGGTTTCTAGCGTGATGCCTTGACCACTACACCAAACCGGCTCTCCTTATCTGTAATATAGCATCCTAGAATTTATAAATATAGCCAATAAACTGTCAAAATCTTTCTATATTTTTTTTATTGAAAGTTAACTCTAAAAGGAAGAGTTAACATCACTCAACTGAACTGTCTTGTTTGATTCTCAAGAATCTTCAAAAATGCAGAAATACGGGCTTAACTAAAGTTAACAAATTCCACACTCAGCTAGGAGCTCAGTTCCACACTTGTGGATTTCGTTTTAATTTCACAACAACCCAATAATTCTATGACTGACAATCAATGACCACACGTGGGCCCCAAACATATATGGCTGATGGCTCTTGGAATTCATTCTATTGTTTCATAATATTTTCTAAATCAACCCTTAAAAAAAAATAAAAACAACGGCCTGGATTATGTGATTGCAAAATACACCTATACAAACACTGCAAATACAGATATAAAAATTGCAAGCAGACACGTGAAAAGAGGGCTCCCCAACAATTCAGTCTTATTGTACAGGTAGCTCCTCTCTTTTGCAGTTCACCATGTGGCTCAGGGAAGGCGGAGGTTTGCTCCAAAGCTGCGGCAGAGCATTGCACTGGGTGGCCTCCACGGGTAAGAGTGAGTTGCATGTCTTGCTCTAGTGAGAGGGGTGCAGGCTGGGGGCTTGGCAGACAGGGAAGCTGGGGTTTTGGGGTGCAAAGGAAGAAGGGGCGATCTCCCACTCCCTCCTCTGTCCTGCTGCAGAGCCACTATGGAGCTTGCTCAGGGCAGCGTGACCGCTGGTTAAGGGGGTACTGGCAGGCCGGTGGTGGGAGAAGTGCTCCGGAGTTCATAGATCTGAGCCAAGTTGCCTCATACCAGGCAGAAGCAGCCCAGGAGGGCTGCCGAGAGCCTCATCATAGCAGCACCCCGAGCAAGTCCCGAGCTCCAGGCCTGGTGGAGCACAAACCGTGTGTCAGGCCTGCAGCGGTTCCTTTAAGAATCTTTGGCCTGCCACACTCTCATTAAAGGGGGGGGGGGGATAGCAAGAGGTAGAATGTGTTGTTTTCAAAATAAAAAATTCCTTTCTAGAAGCTCAAGGTCATCTTTTGTCTCTGCACCTTTGCACCTAATCGGAAGCAGTCGGGCCTAGGTGCTAGCATGGAAGAAGAAGATTGGACCATGTGATGGACTGTGGGTGTGGGGACAAGATCATAAACTTTTAACTGGGTGGGATTCTGATGTAACTTCCAGAATTGGGATTCCATAGCACGATGCCAACATGCCTGTCTTATTAAATTGGAATTTTAAGGATAGTTTTGCCTTTGACTCTGATTTAATTCTGCATGATATTTGGAATGCTGACATTGTGGTTGCTGCCTGCTTCAGAGCCACAAGGTGAGCTGCGGAACAGTGGGGCCCTTGGCTGTAAGGCGCTATGGGGCAGAGCAAGATTGCACCGGAAACATCTCTAGATGGTTGGAGACACAGAACTCCTGGCCCTGCTGATCCGTGGGCCGCGATTAAGGGGCTGAGCAGCCATGCGGTAACTGCGCTTGCCTCCTCCTGCACCTAAAAAAATTAAGACACCCCTAAAAAGAAGCCCTAGCCATTTGGGTGTGTGTGTGTGTCAAAAGAAAATAAGACCGGGTCTTATTTTAGGGAAAACACAGTGCCTATATACCAAGGTCCAAAGGCAACTTTATTTCTCTGGGATAAATATGAAATTTAAATAAAAAATTAAATTAAGAATTAAGACCATCAGGAAAACCAGTTCTACTTACCTCTGAGCATCAATTTCCTGGGCGCGCTCCTTATATTTTCGCTCCCGTAAAGATGCTTCTTTCAAGTCCCGATCCCGACTCTCCTTTTCCAAATGTTGACGCGCTTCCTCTGCTTTCCTCTTTTCTTCAAGCCGGCGATTTTCCTCATCTTTCTGAAAGAATAAATGTATTTCAAAACAGGAACTTTTGGGGAGAACTAGAGAACATGAGAAGACATATAACTGACCCCACAAAAAAGGTGCCATGCCAGCAATGGACAATAGGACAATCCCAATGAATAGGATTTGCACCTCACACGTCAGATCTCCCTGTATAAACAGTGTCTGGCATCCTCCCCTTAGTGACTGCGGGGCGCCACATCAAAATCTAGATCACATTGTGACCAGCCATAAGCTGAGGGCATATACTGGTCCACTATCTATTTTTTAAAATTATAAACGATGCTGTGCTTCAATGGTTAGATGGCATAGACACTGGTATTTGAATGTAGCTCTTTTAAACACTTACATTAAATTGTGTTTGATTAATCTATGTGGAATGTTAATATGTGTGTGTGTGTGTGTGTGTGTGCGCGCGTATACGCACACATGCTGGTCTTGTTGTATTTGGGTCTTTTCCTGTGTAAGATTCAGATTGTCTTGGCAACATTTCAGCGAGGTCTTGCTCGCCATCTTCAGGCTGGGTTTTGGGCTTAAAGTGTAATCGGAGCTGCCGACTTTCTATAAATCTTGGTGGGGTGTGTGTGGAGTGCTGGCTTTGTTTCAGTAAGTGGAATGATTGGTTGTGTGGCTGTATTATGATTGGTAGATTGGTGCTGGCTGTGTGTCCGTTGTTGTTTTGTAACGGCCTGGGTGGTGGGTGGAGCTCCTTTGTTGACTAGGGATGGTTTCCAGATGTCTGGTAGGTGGGAGGTAGCGTCACGTTTATTCATGTTGTGGAACTGTTATGGAAGCTATCGAAATAGAGAAACACCCCCACAACATGAATACCTACACATATCTACACCCCTGAAAATCAAGAAAACACACAGACACACACACACACACAGACAGACACACACACACACACATATATATATATATATATGGAGGGAGGGAGGGAGGGAGGGGAGAGGGAGGGAGGGAGGGAGAGAGAGGGAGGGAGAGAGAGAGAGAGACCATGTACGATATGACATATACTTATTTATTTATTTATAATAAATAAATGGAGAACTTGATACATCTATTGGAAGAGTTTATCATCATCCTTCCTATTAAAACCGAACTTTCAAATAGCTCTAAGCCTTGAAATTTTTCTGCTCAAGACCAGCATTCTGGGATTTGAAGTCCACAGATTGTAAAGTTGTCAAAGTTGCCCATCTCTGCTACAATGTGTGCACAATGCCACTTCCAGCCACTTAATCCACCTTTTAAAAACCCTGCCTTAATCCAAGACGAACATCCACCAATGTTTTCACTGACCTAAAACATACCCCTATAAATGTAAGGCAGTTGTAAATCTCCCACCAGCTAACTCAAACCCCCAACTGATATTTCAGCCACAACATGAAATGGTTTGAGTGAAATACATACCTCTGCTTTGGCCCAAAAGTTATCTTTGCCGACCCTTTTAATCTCAGACATAGCATTTGTTTTCTGGTAAACGGAGCCCTATTGCAAAAAAGAATCACACTGCTTCAGAAATTCCTGGGCTTAACTATACTTCATTATTAATTTATTTGTTAAAACGTTTTAACAAAGGAAATAAAAGCACAAAGCTCCGTAAAAGGCAACAAGACAAAAAGCGACACAGGAGCTAAAGACTAAAATGCCAGTATATTAAAAAAGGGTTTAGTTAATATGAAATTTAAAATTCATTATGCCACTGCTTAATTCAATGTACAGAATTAAATTCATTCATGTCCTAACTGTGCTTAATTATTAGTTAAGGTGACAGCAAGCTGTTAATAGACTTCACTTTTTGGAGCCCTCAGACATTGAATTAGGTAAATGTTAACAACGTATTTCTTCTTCTCAACCCATTGAAGGCTTGGAGCGTGACCCGTCAAAACCGCGCTCGACTAAGCCGCGCCCGTTTAAAGCGCGTCGCTGACGTCATCAACAGGACGACAACAGCCAGCGCGGAGAAAGAAGGGCACTTTAAATAGCGCTTTGAAAGCAAGCCGATTCAACTTAAGGTAAGGGTTAGGTTTAGGGTTAGGTTAAGGGTTAGGATTAGGTTTAGGGTTACGTTAACGGTTAGGTTTAGGGTTAGGTTAAGGGTTAGGTTTAGGGGGGTTAGGTTTAGGGGTTAATTTTAGGTTTAGCGTTTACAGCGTGCTTCTGTCTCCATGCTGTTGTCGCCCTGTTGATGACGTCAGCTACACGGTTTAGTCAAGCGCGGTTTAGTCGAATGCGGTTTTGTGGTGGAACCGGCTTGGAGAGCATTAAGCCACTTCCACAACCTTACTTCGCCTTGTGGATTAAGAACCTGAATTGCAATGGAACTTCAATGGAAGTTCGGCAAGCCTATTATTTTCACTACTTATGATGCAGCGGCAGAAAACTACTGGGGTTGATAAAATTCAATCTGTGGCCTCGGAAAACGACTGCCACCGGAGGCGGCCGTGTTGGTGACTATTCCCAAAATATCAGCCATGGGAATTTTTAAAGTATCTTTTTACCAGGAAGCAATGTAATCAAGTATAGTCTTCCCCCATCCTCCCCCCGGTAATCAGGCTGCAATGCCACCCCCATTTTCCTAAAATGCCAATGGGGACTTTGGGCAACTCAGGGGCACCCTGAAAAGAAAGCTAAGGTTAGAGGCTGGTGCAATTCAGCATCCCATTTATTGGTTAAAATAATCTAAAACAACAACTCCAACCAGTGGTTGGAGACCACTTGTATCCACAAAATTACTGTAGATGCAGTGTTTTATGCAGGCATCCAAAGAAAACAAGACATATTTTTTTTTGAATGATCAGAATCCCCAAACTGCAATATTACAGGTGTTCTAGCTCAAAATCCCGCATGATGTCATTTCCCCAAATCCCTCGAGATTTCAGATTGGATAATCTCCTAAAACCTCAACCAGGTTATAACATTGAAGTTGTGGTATTTCACCCTTGTTATGGCCTGTGATCCTCTGGGTCACATGTGCCATGGAGTCTGGAGACTCTGAGGCAGAAGTGGGTTCCTAACAGTTCGCACCTCTTCGGTAGAACCAGTTCATCAAATCTACCGAACCGGTTAGAAGAGGTTCCACCAGTGGACCCGGAAAGCAGGCCACACCTACAGAAGAGGTTCCAACATCTTTTGAAACCCACCACTGGTCCTTGGATACGATTATTCTACACTATCATGCTCATATTTATAAAACTCAGTGCCTCTGTGAAAGGTAAGGATGACTACTGCGTTTGTGGTGCAATCAGAACATTGCGTGTGTTGACGTTGTTTTAACGCAAACCAAAGATGCCTTTTAAAAAACAAGTTTACATCATATTCTTATGCATGCCAGTGCTGTGTGTGAGGTAATTAAGTGTCATCGGCATCTTCATATCCGGTCACATGGGCGGCAAGCCACTCCCATCCGGTCACATGGGTGGCAAGCCACTCCCACAAAGGAGGCCACACCCACAGAGTAGGTTCCAAATTTTTTTGAAACCCACCACTGCCCTGAGGTGCTATTCTATCATACAAAAGCCTTTGATGACCTATCAAGACAAGGCTAGACACGGCTGGTCTACAGAAACGGAAGCTGGATGAGGAAGAAGTCTAATTAATTCCAAAGAAGGTCAAAACGGGGATCATTGGGCCATAGAAGTTCTTACCACAGGAGCTTGTGGTCCGGCATCCTGGAACTTGCTTCCTTCTTTATGGAAGTTATAGTTTGCCCCCGAAGCTTTGGCCACCTTCTCTATAATGGTCTCTGGCTCCACATCTTCATCAGCCCGAGCATTTATTGTCACATGAGCACCCTGGAAGAAAGGAAGTGCATGATTTCCTGCTTCTGATTGCCTGATATAATCATGGGGCACACTAGGCCCAAGCCAGACCCTTTTGTTTCTTCATTAAGCAACAGGCAAACAAACTATGTCTTGATATGATGTGCAAGTATAACTATTCCTGGCTTATGACCACAAGGGGCCTCCAAAAATTGATCATTAAGTAATGTGGTCATTAAGTGAGGCATCATAGGACCGTATTTATATTTTACGATTGCAATTGTCGTAAATAATTAAGAGTTCCCAGCACCTGAATCATAACCACCAGACCTCAGGGACATTGAGACAGTCGTAAATGCAGGAATGAGTTTTAAGTCCCTTTTTCCAGCACCATTGCAACTTCAAGCAGACGCTAAACGAATGGAAGTTAAGTTGAGGACTATCTATATAGTTTCATGGGTAGCTAGTCAACATCCGTCTATCTATCTATGTGATGGAAACAGATCTGTCACCTGGAATCTGTCCTGAGGCAGAAATCTTATTTTGCAGAAATATTGGGGAATATTGGCTGAGAAATGCAGGGGAGACATGATGTACAGGTATAATTTCAAAAGTAGTAATGTTTGGTGGACGAAACTTTTCTTCCAAGGATCTTATTTTAAACAAAAGGATAGCATAGAACTAGGAGTCTACAATTACACAACTTTTTGCCCTCCACCCCAAGGTATCAAAAAAAACCCCAAACTTTTAATTAGTTGTCTTAAAACTTTCTGTCTGTCAGGGTACTACAGATCCTCCTTGACTTAGAACAATTCATTTAGTGACTGTTCAAAGTTACAACAGCATTGAACAAAGCAACATGACTATTTTTCAGTTTTTTTATTTTTTAGTTCAGAATGCGGCCGTGCGAGCGATATTGGGTGTACCGAGGTACACCCACGTTACACCTGTCCTCCGTGAGCTGCACTGGCTACCAATTGGTCTCCGGACACAATTCAAGGTGTTGGTTATCATCTTTAAAGCCCTACATGACTTAGGGCCAGAGTACCTTCGAGACCGCCTGCTGCCACATACCTCCCAGTGGCCAGTAAGATTCCACAGATTGGGCCTCCTTCAGATGCCGTCAGCCAGACAGTGTCGGCTGGCGGGCTCTCGGAGGAGAGCCTTCTCTGTGGCTGCTCCGACTCTCAGGAACCAGCTACCCCCGGAGATCCGGACCATACCCACTCTCATGGCCTTCAGGAAAGCTGTAAAAACTTGGCTGTTCCGGCAGGCCTGGGGCTGTTGACCTCTCTGTTGAGGTCCAGCCCCGATTAGAATGAATATAAGAGGTGTTGCTGTTTTTAAACTGTTTCTTTTTTCGTTATGTGTTTTTTCTCTTTATTTTTGTGAGCCGCCCGGAGTCCTTCGGGATTGGGCGGCATATAAATGTGTTTAATAAATAAATAAATAATTTTTCATATTTATGACTTTTGTAGTATCCCCATGATCATGTGATCAAAATTCAGATGCTTGGCAACTGGTTCATATTTATGACGGTTGCAGGGTCCCGGGGTCATGTGATCACCTTTTGCGACCTTCTGACAAGCAATGGGGAAGCCAGATTCACTTAATAACTGTGTTACTAAGTTATCAACTGCAGTTATTCACTTAACAGCCGTGGCAAAAGCCGTAAAATGAGGCAAAACTCGCTGCACAAATATCTCTCTTAACAACAGAAATTTTGGGCTCAAGTGTGGTCATAAGTCAAGGACTACCTATATTATCGAAGGAGTGTTTGGGCGCATGTACTTTCAATGCCGTTTTTTTACTGACAAAAAACCTGCAGAGCTGTGTATATGGGAGGATACTCCACTGCAAAAGGCTAAGAGAGAATAAAACTCAGATAATACCTTCAAAAAGTTGACCACTGAACTGACGTGGTTGGCGCAGGCTCCTTTTCTTACGTCATTCACGCCTTCACCAAACTGCCAAAAGAAAACAGGGGCAGAATTTAAACCAGGAGACTCATATCATCCTTCATACAAGTGGTGACAGAGAAGGAAAGGCCATTCCTGAAGGATTACCATTCCACAACTCTCGTAGTAAAGAGTTTATTCAGCTAAGCACTTGTAAGACACAGCCAAGTTTTGCTTTCTAAATTTAGGTTAGGGAAAAATGGGAGGAAAACAGTATTCCAGATTCTATAAAAAGATTGCTGCTTTTAAAAACAGAACATGAAAGATCATGAAAACGACACTCCCATGAACAAAATACTCCTTTTCCCCCTCCAGAACACACAATTTTTGCTGCGTACTTTGTACATTTTCAAAATCTACTGTTTGAATCAGAAGATGGTGTGTAATATTACAAATATAGCAATAGCAATAGCAGTTAGACTTATATACCGCTGCATAGGGCTTTCAGCCCTCTCTAAGCGGTTTACAGAGTCAGCATATTGCCCCCACAGTCTGGGTCCTCATTTCACCCACCTCGGAAGGATGGAAGGCTGAGTCAACCTTGAGCCGGTGAGATTTGAACAGCCGAACTGCAGTCAGCTGAAGTAGCCTGCATTGCTGCATTTAACCACTGCGCCACCTAGGCCTAGCCCTGGAAGAAAGTACTCCTTGCTCCATATTGCACAAATTGTGAAACGCACAAATCACCCCTGGAATATTTTTAACGCATGTGTTTCTCAACTGTGACATCTTGAAGATCGGGGGGGCGGGGAGAGACACAAACTCCCAGAATTCCCCAGTCAGCCTGACTGGTGGGAGAATTCTGGGAGCTGAAGTCCCCCACATCTTCAAATTGCCAAGATTGAGAAACATAACTTTCATTAATCCATTCCCACGAGCCATGGGACACAGTGGCTAGAATGCAGCATTTGCAGGCCAATTCTGCCAACTGCCAGGAGTTCGATCCTGACCAGCTCAAGGTTGACTCATCCTTCCATCCTTCCGAAGTGGGTAAAATGAGGACTGAGAGTGTTAGGGGCAATATGCTAACTCTGTAAATCACTTAAGGAGGCCTGTAAAGTAGAGTGAAGCAGTATATAAGCCTACTGCCAATCACCTCCACTCGACCAATTAGATCCCACAGATTAGGCCTCCTCCGAGTTCCATCAGCCAGTCAATGTCGACTGGCAACCACGCCTTCTCCGTGGAGATTCATACCCTCACCACCCTCCAGACCTTCCGCATAGCCCTTAAAACCTGGCTGTCAGGCCTGGGGCTAAAGACCTTAACCCTGCCCGAATAGTATGAATGTTGTGCTTTTAATGATGTATTGTCTTATATGTAACTTGGTTTGTCTTCCCCTCCCCCTGAACTGTGAGCCGCCCTGAGTCCCCCCAGGGAAAAGGGCGGCATACAAATAAAGTATCTTATCTTATCTTATCTAAGTGCAATTGCTATTGCTATTCCAGGAGAAAACTAAAATGCCTTCGAGTTGGACATACTGGTTAATGACTGCAATAAAGGCTGGTTTGGTCTGATTCAACTCATATTGCAGAAACCTTTCCCAACTTTTTGCTCTTTGGAAAGGTTGGTTTACAACTCCTCAAATTTCCAGTCAATGGCTAGGAAGGAAGGACAGTTGTCATTCCATACAACTAAAGTATACTCAATATATTGAGAAGTCTGTTCCAAAAGAGGCCTACTCATTTCAGCCTTCAACTAAACACCCACATTGCTTTAACTTTGTCTTCATGTACTGAATCTCTTGCTGCAAAACCAAATCAATGCTTCTGCCATATTACAGAGATCAACTCATTTATTGCAACATTCGCTTTCTCAGGCTTCACTTTGCACACTGGATAACCTATCCTGTGATGTGTGAAGGTTTGTATGACTATTAATGATTCATGTGCCACAGGCTTACAGATTCTGTCATTTAAGGAGGACAAAAGATATCTTAAGTGTAAGTCACCTTTGCTGCAGATAGTCCTTGACTTACAAGCACAATTGAGTTCAAAACGTCTGTTGCTTAGCGAGACAGTTAAGTGAATTTTGCTCCAGTTTACGGCTTTTCTTGCCACAGTTGTTAAGTGAATCACTGCAGTTGTTTTAATTAGTAGCCCGGTTCTTAAGTGAATCTGGCTTTCCCATTGCTTGTCAGAAGGTTGCAAAAGGTGATCACATGACCCCGGGACACTGTAACCGTCATAAATATGAGTCAGTTGCCAAGCATCTGAATTTTGTTCACCTGGCCGTGGGGTTGCCACAATGATCGTAAGTGTGAAAAACGGTCATAATTCACTTTTTTTAGGTCTGTTGGAAGTTCAAATGGTCACTAAACTGTCTGTTGTAAGTCAAGGACTGCCTTAAGTATTTCATTCTTAATTATTGCCTGCTCCGTTTATTTCCTGGGATTTTGATGCTATCCGTCTCCAAGGCAACTTTGAGGTTAATGATGCTGAACATTTCCCCTGCTGAGACTGATCCAGAGTCTGACAACTTCTGCCCTATATTTTAGTAGCACATTTTCTTTTTGGCCAGTTTATCAAATGTTTATTTTTCCCCAAATAATCCAGTCCCGGATTTAGGGAAGCTTTAGAGCTTTTACTTGGCAGTGTGAAATGCATGTTTATCTTTTAAAAGATATTTAGGAATGTGTGCAATGAGTGCAAACATTAAAATACTTGATTTGATGCAGCTTTGCTGAGAGAATTAAGTTCTGAGGGGGGGGGGGTAAATGGCATAAACATTCCAGGCATTATGTTCAGTGCAGCCTAAAATATAATTTGCTTCATCTTAAGCCCAACATTACACTAAGCCATAATGCGATTTCCATGGTTTTGGCTTACCATGATATGTGAACCAAAGTACTGTTTATTAATCATGGCTTATATGTATTTCCAACCTGTTTTTTTTATCCTGAATGTTCAGACACTGTCAGTTTACTTTGAAATTTGTTTACTTTTTATATAACAAGGCGGCCAACATTTTTAGAAATAATTTCTAACTTTTATGATTGAATGGAATTACATTGTACATACCCAGTTAATGAGCACATATTTCGGCAAACCAGAATTGGGGTCTTTCACTCGGCAGAATGCATACATTACTTTTCCACTATTGAGTTCCTCCACCATCTCCTCCAGACCACCATCTATGTATCATTATTTGGGAAGAGAAATGGGAGCTTGTTAAAGCAAATTCACATTAAGAATGACCTATAAACAAAGTACAGAATATGCTGATCTAGAACCAGCAAACTCCAGAAATTCTAGGTGATACTTAAACACCAGTCAGCCAATATCGGAAGGGACAGAGGTTCAATCTTGCTTACAGATAAAAACACTCTGGCCTGGTTCATATGTTATCCTAAGTGACACTATCCTAAAGGAAATCAACCCTGACTGTTCATTGGAAGGACAGATCCTGCAGCTGAAGCTCAAATAACTTTGGCCACCTAATGAGAAGAGAGGACTTATTGGAAAATACCTTGCTGTTGGGAAACCTTGAAGGCAAAAGGAGAAGGGGGCATCAAAGGATGAGATGGCTAGATAGCATCATCGACGCAATGAACAGGAATTTGGGTAAACTCCGGGAGACAGTGGAGGACAGCCATGTCTGGCGTACTGTGGTCCATGGGGTTGGGAAGAGCTGGACCTTCTGAATTGATCCTATGTTACTTTTTTTCAAGTTACAAGTGCTGTCGTAACTTTAATGGCTGTTAAACCAATGGTGATAAGTCGAGGACTACCTCTGGGCTAGACTGTTATAGAGGACAAATACTGTCTGCCTTGAGTTTCCGCTGGGCTGATAAACTCTGATGCTCAATATCCATCTAAAAATTCTACTTAGTAAGGCATAAGACAACATTTACTGTGCCAAAAATACTTTGGAAACCCATTAAGTAATAGAACTTCGTCATTATAGTTCTGAGATCAATAAATTTGAAGATTCAGAATATATATAAGGATGTTTCTACTGAGCCGCAATCTTAAAACAGCAGGCAGTGAATCACTTCCTCATTTGAAGGCTCACTCCCTGCCCACACAGCCTCTTCATCTTTGATGTTCCTTCCCTTAAACCATCCTATTCTGCCTCCGCGTTACAATTACCATTTCTCTTTTTCTTTATTGCCATCATCATTCAGTCACCTATTTTAGTTCTCTCAAAAAGTAGCCATCCCTAATGTGAAACCAAAAAAAAGGCAACTGTGGAGTTTTTAATTCTTCTTCAGTGTTAAATTTTTCCACTGAAAAACCACCAAATACTGAGCTATGTCAGCTACTTCCCTTTTTTTACAAAAAAAAAATTGCTGAAGGAGTTTCTAGATGAGATCTTATTTGCAGGAGTTCTCCTTTCTTATTGCATTTTTACAAATAAAAATCCCGTAAAAAGGACCTTTATGGTACTATGTAGCTTATAGGGTATAATTTCTGTCCTTGTGGCTTCAGACAGTGTCTTCTTTTTTTTAAAAAAAAGGAGACTAAAAGGGATGTTGCGTAGCTGGCTCAAAGGTAACCATTTTAAAAACTGAATTTGAACTTCCTCCAGATTTGACCTTTGGCGATACAAAATGGTGAGTTCTGCAAATTAGAAGGCAATCAAAAAAAAAAACCTCCTAACTTGTAATCTTTCTACCCTGCATTCCACCTGCCACCATGAAACACCTGGAGGTTTCTTTAGCAAGTCATGCATGTTTTTCCCCCCCAGTTCAGACAATCCATCAAATCACTTTGAAGCCCTGAGAGAGCCAGGCCTCAGTTTACATCTGTAATTGAGCTTGCCCAGCATGTCAGTCACAAAACGGGTCGTCCAGGGTACTGATCCGATTTTATTGCTGTTTTTGCAGCAACTGATAAGTGAATGCAGGGTCATTCAACCAATTTCGTTGTATTTAAGTACAATGACAATAAAGATTATACTTATAAGTGAACCAATTGTTTGTTAGGGGATGGTTTTTGCTAAAAACAGGAAATAAATGCAGTTTTTCAACAAAAAAAATGGTGTAAAGCACGGTCACGTGAAGCGGTGATGTTGCAAATATCCATAAATGCAGGCCAGAGGCCGAGCACCTGAAATGCAGTCATGTGCACTGGGTAGGGGGTGGGCAGCCATCAGAACTTAGGAACTATGTTGTAAGTATCTCCAGGAGATCCGGTGTAAACTTCATATTGTTGCTAAGTGACAGGCCATAAATGTGCAAATTCATGGTTTCTGATTCTAGTTCGGTAGCAAATTCAGACATCATAACTAACCTGTTGCACTTCCTTGTGTGCAATTTATGCCAAAGTGTAAGACTCCACACTTATGCTTATTGGCATATATTGAGGAACATTAAAAAAAAAAAACACAATCAGAAAAACGTAGGCTTTGCACATTTTCAGATTTTCCCATTCCTTGCAATTATGGTGACAAGAGCACAATGACTAATCAAAGGCAAGAATGTATTTTTGTAAAGGGAACAGGCTACAGTCATTCCATCCACTAAAAATGTCTTAACGGCGGCATGCCAAAACAAGTACATTTAATAAGCAGTTCAAGTTGCTAAAACTGCCATTTTATAAGCAGCTCTTTAACGTACAAACTTGACATTTGGGCTGCTAATTAACATTTTCCCTTGCAGTTTTTTTTTTTAATATTTTTTTTAAGTAAATCCCATTTAAAAAATGTTCAGGTCACCTATGAACTTCCACACAGATTTGTAGCATGTTTAAAGTATAACATCCAATAGACCGATTAGATCCCACAGATTAGGCCTCCTCTGAATTCCATCCGCCGTCCAATGCCGAATGGCGACTACTCGGAGGAGGGCCTTCTCTGTGGCTGCTCCGACCCTCTGGAACGAGCTCCCCGTGGAGATTCGAACCCTCATCACCCTCCAGGCCTTCCGCAAAGCCCTTAAAACCTGGCTGTTCCGACAGGCCTGGGGCTAAAGAGCTTTTGCCCCCCTCCTCGAATGGTATGGTTGTTGTGTGTTTTTTAAATTTTGTATTGTTATGTTCGTCTTTTTATCCCCCTGTCTGTACCCCCTTCCCTGAGTCCCCTTCGAGGAAAAGGGCAGCATATAAATGTAATAAATCCAAATCCAATAACATATTGCTTCCTTTCCACTGCAGAAATAAATGAATGTGTCTCGAGAGCTGAAGAAGCTTTTTGGATGAGAAGGAAACATCTTCAAAGAAAAAAAACAACAGACAGTCCAGTTGCCTCTGGATGGGACAACCATGACCTGGATGGCTGAGAATCTCCATAGATAAATGAACGTGTGACACCAAAGAACCAGGCTCTCTAGGGAAATGCTACAGAAGTCATGGCCTGCAAAAACCATGGAATCAGTTGCATTTGGATGAAAAAAGCCGTAATCAAGCAGTCTCTGCTTTAGAACCTAAGGACAGACAAAATCTAGAATACAGACTTCTTGAGAGACATTCAACCAAAACCCAGAAGCAAACTTTTCAGGCCACAAAAAAGTTTGCTTCTATTAAAGAATGCTTGCTTGCAAAATTCACTCACCTCCAGTCCCTGCCACCCTGAGGTCATTGCTGTTACCCTCATATGTAAACAGAGCCCTGGAAGCAAGAAAGCAAAATGATTGTTATTTTTTACTCACTGGAGACTGAGGATAACCTTCCAGATTCAGAACATTATTGACCTGATGCTTCATTGATTGTATTCTTACATCACATGAAACCTAGGTTTGATTGTGGTTTATTCAAACTGCTATGTTTTTTCTCTAATTTTTTAAACTTTCTTTCTTTCTAATGCCGGGCTTCTATCTTTAAAACAATGACAAACAGGGGTGTGTTTACAGTCTTACAGAGATTAACAGTTATTCTTAAAATGATCTAATGGGATTACCTCTCTATACATTTAATTACCAATTTCACTACAGTTGTAAGCTCCATCCAGCCTCTTTCCACTGAATACAACTCCTAAATCTTCACTTTTTTTCCAATCAGATTGCTGGGCCTATCCTTTCTATATATATAACTTTATTAAGCATTTTTAAAAGGAAGATAATAACTAGTGTTAAGGTAAGTGGGGGGGGGGGAGAAATAGCAGAGAAAGCTAAAAGCGGAAGCAAGCAAGGAGGAAGCAAAAGGAAAACAGAAAGGAAATAGATACAAAGAAGTGGCTTCCGATTTTTGCAGCTATTACTGTATGTAAGTGCAATTATAATTTTTTTCTCTACAACACATTTCTCGTCTTTTTTACAATTTAACCTGTCTCATCATCAAAACAGTCAAGTCATAAATTGTTGTTGTTGTTGCTTTTTTTGCAAAAGTCAGTAAGGCGTTTCCCAGCCAGCTATGCCAGTGTTTCCATTATCATAATGGCCTGCTGGCTTGATCTTGGTACCTCCAACCAATCTATGGCACTCCTTAAAAGTGCAAGTAATGCCCCCCCCCCACCTTACATAAGGCGACTGAGTTCACATAATAAACTGAACGCAGATTAACATTGTTATTCCTCCCACAAGGTGCTTTGCCTCTCAAGCAAACCATGTAATGATTGAACCAGGATGGCTGGTTTACCCAACGTGCAAGTCAACCGGCCTGGCTCCCGGCCGACTAAATCTCACACGGCTCAGTTCTATTGAAGCGCAGAGAGCGTTTGGGGGCGGGGGGTTTCTTATTGAGAACAGCTGAAAAAGGGGGCAACGTTGGGGCAAACTCCTGTCCAAGTGAGGGGTGCCAAGCGTCATTTCCCAAACGTCGCCTGCCACCACTCCCCCGAGTTGCCCCATGCCCAACCTTCCTGCCCCACCAACTTCTCCCGCTCTCGTTGCGCCACCACGGCTCGGCCGCTTCCTCATTACTCCAACCCCAGTCCATGCTCAGCTTTCGCGGGGGGGAGCCTGGAGACAGGAGGGCGCATCCGACTCCCCCAGGGCGCGCGGGGGGGGGCTTTTTCCCGGGGAGCCTCCCCACTCCCCGGCCGTCGCCCCGCTCTCCCTCCAGGGGAGCTTAAGACCTCGCGGCATCCCCGCGTCTCCCCCTTCCCCAGCCGCCCCTTTCTCTGCCTCGCACTCTCCCCCGCGCCAAGCCCGCCGCCGGACCTTTCCAAGCGAGCCCTGCATGGCCACCCCAAGTTGCGCTCGGAGCCCGCCAGCCCCGCCAGCCCCTCACCAGTCCGTGCGGCTCCCGGAGGCCACCACCCGGCCATAGGCCTCCTGCAGCGCCGGCCCATTCCGGCTCAGGTTGAGCGCCATGAAGGAGCCACACCGCCGTCGCGCCCTCCTTTGCGCACCGCCGCGCAGTGGGGCAGGCTCGGCCGGCGGCTTCCGGCTCCGCCCGGCCTGGCGCTCCTGCTGCTGCTGCTGCGACTACGCTGCAGCGAGGAGGGCGGGGGGCGCGCCCGAGACGCCGCGGACCCTCGTGGCTGCGCCTTCGCCGGGGAGGGCTCGCGCGCAGCCACCCGGGCCCGGCCACGAGAGCGCGCGTGGCTGCCCGGGGCCGAAGCTTGGGAGGGAAGGGGAGCGCGCCGGTTGCTCTCGCGGGCAGGTAAGGTTGGGTTCATTCATAGACGGCGGCGGAATGCGATCTCGCTAATGCTCGGCTTGCCACGATTCATTTAGCGATCGTCCAAAGTTGCAACTGCGGTGAAAAACAAAACAAAACAGGGTGACATGACCGTTTTTCACCGGCCATTGCAGCAGCGTCCCCATGGCCACGGGATCCAAATTCACCTACTTGGCAACTGGCTCATATTCATGATGTCGGTTGCGGGGTCCCAGGGCCGTGTGATTTACCCTTTGTCCCTTTCTGACCAGCAAAGTCAACTGGGAAGTCAGATTCACTTAACAACCGTGTTACTAATTTAATAATTGCAGTGATTCACTTAACAACCGTGGAAAGGCCATAGAATGAGACAAAAGTCACTTAGCTGTCTCAGAAATGTTGGGCTCCAGGACTACTTTCTCTGATTGCGCTCTTTGCCTGCACATAAACCAAAACATTGCAGTGGGTAAACATGGGTTTATTTCCCATATCTGGGCATCAGATAAACTGAGCACCGAGTGATGGCAGCAAAGGGACAGTAAACATCTTTGCTTTCAATTCGTGGATCCTCCGATTATTTGCAGTACAAAGATTTTATTTTACGCCTGTGAATATTGAGGTTGCTTAATAAATCTTGGTCAAGTGAGTCAAGACTTAAGCCACAGTGCAAGCTGGTAAATAATATTTATCTAATAACCTTGGATGGGCTGATTTAAGTGCAAAACCACATTCATGCCATTTTTTTTTGTGCTTTTCAAATACTTTATTTTTAAAATACTCCTTCAAAAATAATATTTCAAAGCTTGCAAGGCAAGGTAGAACTGGATCCAGCATTTTCTCTCCAGCAGGATAAAGTCTTGAGACATTTTAGGTAAACAATTTGTTAATGCCATAATAGACTGTCAAAACTGCTGCTGGTTTTTGTTCACTGTACTAACTGAATGATTATATGTGCTGCTCAGATAATAAATAAATAAATGGGGAAAAGTCATTTGTGCTTTGTGGAATAATTGTAATGATTTTTTTTTTAAAAGTACATTTTCTTGTTTGCTGCTTTAACTTGAGTCTATGGCTATACAGTAGCTTCCAGGCCTCAAAACTATGTTTAGATGGGAGCAAAGAGATGTTAAGGCACTCAACTTGGGAGTTTCTGGTGCCCAACTATACTAAATCCTCAATTTACAACCTTTCATTTAATGACCACTCTAAGGCACTGAAAAAAGTTACTTACAACTAGTCCTCACATTTACAACTGTTGCAGCACACACACACCCAAGTCACATGATCAAAATTCAGGCACTTGGCAACTGACATGTATTTACAACAGTGGCTACATCCCATGGTCGCTATTTGTGACCCCCATCTGGTTTCCAACAAGCAAAGTCAATTCACTTAACACTGGATTCACTTAACTGCAGTAAGTCACTTGATTGCTATGATAAAGAAGGTTGTAAACACAGAGGCAACTCACTTAACAGCTGTCCTATTTCTCAATGGAAATTCTGGCCCCATTTGTGGTTGCAAGTTGAGGACTATCTGTAGCAACATTTTGTCAAATTACCCTGTATATTGTGGCCTGCATTGTGTTGTGTGGCTAAATCACATATATTATGCCTGAAAATCCCAAATGCCTTTCCTAGGTAAAAAGAGTAAGGGATCCAAATGCATATTGGCCTGGAAATTCTGGGAGTTGAAATCCATGCAAGTTGCTGCAGTGGAGAAACACTCCCCCAATGGGCAAATCTAGCATTAGGGTTATAAGCATTAATTATCGTCACCCAATCAAGCAGGACATGCTTTTGTTTCTATTCCAGTGGCCTATCTCCCATCTTCCTACATAGATGAGAAAACAGCACACGCAAACTCTTAAGAATTAACAGAGCTTTTCTAACTATTTTTGGTTAAACAGAATGTTGTTTCCTTATTTAGGAGACATTATTATTAGTACTAAAATGGCTCTGGTTGTGCCTCTAATATAGTGGCCCTCAACGTTTTGGGCACCAGGGACCCGATAGATTTTTCCACGGTCTGGAGGGGATGCCTGCATTTTGTGGATGGGGCTTCTCTTGTTTGCCTGGCCCAATTGCTGGCATGCTGTGGCCCGGTGCCGGTCCATGGACCGGGATTTGGGGATGCCTGTTGAAGTAGATAACAGGGGAGATGCTCTATGCTCCTCTCTGCATTCCCTAGCAACTTCAGGTGTCTGAGTCTCCACAAGGTGGCACAATTGCTCCTCTTGCTTTTCCCCCACCAAAGTGAAAATAGCACAGATTTAAGAGTAGCAAGACAGTATTTACTTTAGTCATTGTGGTGAAGCCAAGAACCTTGGAGTGACCACTGTCAGAATTGAGGTTACCTACCATGTTTTCTAGTTTAAAAAAAGATTCTTTCAGCCAGCAAATTATAAGTGGGAGGAAAAAGGACAAAGTCCAACTCAGACAGAGAGGGGCCAGCCAAATTGTTTGGACCAGGGTCACAGAAGGCAGAATCCTCTGACTTCGACACGATTTCCATCATAGTGATGGGCTGAGCCAGATGCACTGGCCTCCCATAAGCCACAGCTGCAAAGATGCAACCCTCTTGCAAGAAATCAACACACAAACACACACACACACACACTCCCCCTCCAGAGCCTATTCTAAGTAAAAGGATGGCCTCTTAAGGAAAGAATGGAGCATGGGAAGAATGATTTGGGACCATAGTTTACATTGTGTTAAGCCACTGAGTGGTGCTTAGGTTAAGACACTTGCTGTTTGTAAAGGCTGATTTATGTGTTGGAGCAATGCATGAACCTCACCAACTGGATTTCAAATTTGTGGCTTAACGTGATGTTCTTACCTTTGGTGAGTGCTATGTTAGTGGTGTGAAATATTTTGTTGTGTTGCCTTGCTGATGCATTCGTCCTGTTCTTTCCTTCTCAACTACAGGAAAAATTGCGCTCTTGGTAACATGCTAAGCAGTCACGTGCTTGGCTTGGCTTGGGGTTAGGACTTGTGAACCCAGCCATTGTGGTCTGCAAACCACAATTTGTTCCTCAGTGGATCCCACTGTGGTTTATTTAATAAACTGCTGTTAAGCAAATCATAGTGCAAAGTGTAAAATGGACTGCAGCCTGACCCGCTTTCTACTGCCACTGCAAAATGATAAACAGTAGTAAATTTCTAGTTCCAGAAATTAGCATGATCTGAAAACACAGCTGGTTGAAGAATTAAATTTTGAACTGCACATTACTTTGCTACTTCAGATCCTGACAACAGCACATCCTGGGGTCTCCATTTAAAAGGTTTGCATTTTGAGATGGTATTCTCTGGCACCAGGAACCGAAGGTGGGTATTAGTGCTAAAAACTTTCAAATATCAGCAGGCCAACAATACCTTATCCTTGTAATTTCACCTTTGCATTCAATTTTGAACCAAAACACATGCATTTCCATAGGCTAGAGGGAATAACCTTGACTGTAAACATTCATTTAATCCTCTCATTCTTAACACTACCAGCTTCTGCCTTTCGGAAAATCTGCCTAACTTTTCCTGGATTAACTGCAATGCTATAATTCCCACAACAGTGTTTTAGCTTTACCAATAGTGGGCAAAACAATACTTAATTCATTAAAAAAGGTGTTGCGTTGATACAATTAAAGGCAGATAAAAATAATTCCCATACAAATAATTCTACTGCTTTACACATAAGTTAATGAAACATAAATCTGAGAACGGTCATTCAATGTGGGTGGATGGTATGTTTCCCTCTAAATCTTTAAATTTAAATCTCTCTAAATCATTTCACAATCTCCTTATTATTGATTTGATCAATCGCTTTTCAATAAAAGGGAGATAATAAAATGACTACCTCCTCCTACAGAATCATCCCTGGAGTTCTTCAGTGGGGGAAGAAATATTTGATAAACTTGTAGGTTTCCAGTACTGTGTGAATATGTCTTAAACGGAGAAAACAAGAGAAGATAATGTGGAGTATAGGAGTCAAAATGTGACTGGTCACTTAGTGTCCATTTGAAGTGAAAACAGATCTCCCCGAGGACAGGATGCAGATTCAAAGTTCCAACAACTGACAAACTGCCCCCCCCCCCCCCCGTTTGCAGCATCCTGTGGCCATGTGGCCACATTTTATAATGTTTTTGCTGAAGGCTGGCATTTCCTTCCGGTTTTCGGCAAAACCGGCCCAGAGCCAACCATTAGTTCATTTAACGACCACAGCATTCATTCAACAAGCACTGCAAAAAGTCATATAATCAGGCCAGTCATATGGAGGGTGCGTCTTATGACCATCATGAGTTACGACCACGAGGGGCAGGCTCTATTATGGTAGACACTCGAGGACTACCTTCTCTGTGGCAGCTCCGGCCCTCTGGAACGAACTCCCCGCAGGGATTCGGACCCTCACCTCTCTCCAGGCCTTCCGAAAAGCCGTCAAAACCTGGCTTTGCCGGCAGGCCTGGGGTTGATGAGTTCCCCTCCCCTCTCGACTTGTGTGGTTGTGTGATTCTTGGCTATTTTAACTTCTTGTATTGTGTTCTATGTTTCCCTTTTCCCCTTGAGTTGTTCGCCGCCCTGAGTCCCTCCCGGAGAAGGGCGGCATACAAATAAAATAAATCTAAATCTAAATCTACCTCTATTAGAAATGGGTCTGTGGTACAAATTAAACTGGGCGTTTTCTTACAGACCCTTCAGTACGTAGCTATCTCTAAATGACTCTATTTTGAGTAGTCATGGGCTTTGAAAAAATTCTTGCATATTCAACTGGGGAACATGCATGACAATGTTGTTATTCCTAAGCAACAAATAAAGTTCTCCAGGGCTAGCAGAGGCCTTGCAAGCTTCCTAATAGGTTGTCCAGCTGTGAGAATCCTCTCTGCAGAAAGATAAATTCCCCTTTGAGAAATACCCACTAAGGAAAATAGATCAAGAGTATTTCTAGCCCAAAGCGGTTCCACTTGATTTAGAAATGCAATTAGTTGGTCCCTGGACAGAGTTCACAAAACAGGAGTCAGATCCAAAGCCACCAGTTCACTAGCATAAAAGAGCAAAGAGAGAGAGTAGAAGACAAAAAAAGATTGAGAATGTGAACTGCAGTTTTCATTGTATTGGTATAAATGGTACATGTTTATACTGATTACAAGGGCCAAGTGCTCAGGATTGGAAGGACTAGATAGGAACTTTCAAATGTATGAAATGAGCAAGAAAGCAGGAGATATTTAGCTAGGCTCATATATCACGTTAAAACTATGTTTTGGTTAACTATGATGTAGTGAATAAATCACCATTGGCAGGGTTCATGAACAAACCATATTACATCATACAGTATGTGATATGTGACTTTATTTTATTACGGAAAAATATCCATTAACAATGATTGTCTGGAATCTTTCCAAACCATGCCTGAAGCTGTTAAGCTGAAGATTGAACCTGGATTTTCTGTATGTCAAATATGTACTTTGCTCTAACACTTATCCTTTTCTGTTAATAATGGGAAAGAGAAACCTAAGAGATCTATATCAGAGGTTGGAGAATTGTTGCTGGTAATTGAGGCCAGTATTTGAATGGTACACTGAGGTATGTACTCCTCCAAAATAGGCATGATCAGATTCAAGAAGAAGATGGAATCAGGAAAAAATAAGTAAAATTACTTTAATTTAAATCAAATTAAAATTGTATCAGCTGAACATAGTTACCGTATATTTATTCTCCTGGCATTCCATCTGTTGCATTACATATTACAATACAGAGGCAGGTTTTAGAAGTTTCCTTGGGAATTCCATCCAAGGAATTGGGATTATATTCTGGTTTGTAATGTCCCAGGTTAAAAGAATGGTCTTGGTAGTATTAGGCAGCTTCCTAGGCATGCTGGAAAAGTTGTGGAAATAAGGAACTTTAAAAAAAAAACAATTCTGTTAGTTCTCAATGATTTTTAAAATTACATAATGTGGATCTTTCTCCAACTATAGATGCCAGATCTGAAATAACCCTACAGTTATATTTGTAAGAAGCATTCTGAGAAGACAGGTTGCATTCTACACCCAACATCCTTGATTAGATATTAGAATTTATATGCCCAGAATGCAAAGCCCACCTGCAAAGGGGATGGCAAATTCAAGATTCTGTAATTCCATCAGTTCATTGAACCCACTCTTGGAAAGAATGGAAATATGGATGTAATTTTCAAGAACTCTTAAGATACTTGCTTCTATCCCACCCACCCCCACTTCTTATCTGGGTAATTATAGACCTCCTGACCAACACAATGCCTGCCATACAAGGCATCATTTACACCTTGCTCACTTGAGATGCTAAGATGGTGTGATAGTGAGAGAGCCCATCTGGTCTTAAGTTTGCAAATGGCCAAGGTTTTTTTGGTTGTTGTTTGGGAAAGTCTCCAGCTTCTCATAAATGGCAGACAAATTTGCTCCAAAGGCTGTTAAAACACATTCTTCTAGCTGACAAAAGAGTTTTGAAAAGATTCACATTCCTAATGCTTTGCCTTTTTATAGGACTGGGGAACAATTAAAACTCTCCCATAAGAGTGGTTAGCTGATGCTTTTTGTATCACCAGCTTTTGTAAGAACATTTGCTAATTTATATTACTTACGACGCATTAATCAGGTCTTCAAGGGTACAATTTACATGTGCTAAGCCATGGTTTGCTTAACTGTGGTTTGCCTGTTTACATTAGGTCTTAAAAATAATTTACAAGCCACAATGGCTGGATTCATTCACGTTAAGCCAAAACCACAATAAAATTTATTTTCCCCTTCTCAGTTACCAGTCCATTTTTAGAATTCTCTTGGCTTTCCTGATAAAATCAAAGTACAAACAAGATATAGTTTATTATTCATATTATTCTATAGCCTGTTTTATATTTCAAATCAAGTCAGACTACTATTGTGACTACATGAATAGTTTCTGCTGCTTTATAAACTAAAAAATAAACACAGTTTTGTTCCAGAAAAGAATATGGATATTTTAAGAAATAAAGTAAACATCTGTAACCATGTATATGTCCAGCCCAGGGCATTTTTGCATCTGCTTTCTGCTGCCTCATAATGTGGAATTCCTGAGAAGTTACTTGCAGGAAGGCTGACCAAGGGGGCCCTTGAAATTTACTTTAAGTCAAGTCCTTCGAGCTATACCACATGTGACTATGGTGTGATATGGCTTCAGAAGGTGGACCACTATGTATCTCAGTTGTGTTGTCTGCACAACAAGCCAAGCTATGGTGGCTATGTTTGCACAATAGTCTGAACCACAAAGTAGCCAACCGAACTTTAATTTAACATGCTCACCCTAACCTAAATTGTTATTTAATGGTTCAATCTATGTGCAAGATCAGAAAATTGGATCAACTGAACCAAGTAATAAATATCAGTGGGCTCACAGCTCATCTTCCCCATTATCAAAAACTGTCATCATATTAATATACTTCACTCTATACATTTTCTCTTTGTTTCTTGCTTTGCCTTTAGGCATATACATTAGCTTGTGTAGTTTATTCAAATGTCTTGTTTTGGTATCACATGTCCACCCTATTCTAGAAGGCATTATAGTTTTAGCAACTTTGCAAACAGTTGCATCTATAAAACATCTATGAAAAGATGCCTCAGAGGTTGTGTTATACCAAACAATGATTTGTTAGGTTTTGGCTTTGGCTTTATTAAAAGTGTAGCTTAGTACAATGTCTGAATACAACCTGTATGGTGCTATATATGCTAGAGCTTGGCACCAGGGAAAGGAGAAGAGCAAGGTGTTAAGTCATCTGGGGCGGTCTTTTGATAGAAAGGCAAGATCCAGATGGAAATAACAAAAACAGGAGAGCCTCATCACTACACTATAACCCAGTTAACTTTATTAAGGACTTGTGTCTTTTGATTTGAGATACTTGTTAGCAATTCAATACTTTCTTAATAGGTAGTGCTTCAAGAGCCTCATATGCTATCAGACAGATCATGCCAGCCATATTATTTGGGATGCCTTAAACAGAGATGTCAAATATTGACTTTGATACCTTTGAAAGATATGCAATTTGCTACTGGCTTCCTCATTAGGGCATGGTGGAAAACAGCAGTACATATTGAGTTCATTTTATATCCCTGGAATCTTTAGGATATTACAGGTTCCTGCAACCTGATGCCGTCCAGATATTTTGAGCCAACAATTCCTGGAATTCTGAGAGCTGTAATCCCATCAGGGAATAAGATAGGGAGAAACGGACATAACCAAAGGCTTTTTTGTAATGTGCCTATGTTATATAGTTCATCGGAACTTAGATAATATAATTCTACTTACCATAGTTATATAAAGCAAGGAAAATGTATGGCCCTACAAACCTTAAATGACTATTCTGATGATTCCTCATTAGTGGCCACTGACATGACAGATGAGCTTCAACAAATTCTGATGGTGTGTTGATCTCCTTGACACATCAAGGCATTATGGGACTTACAGTGTTTGTAGCTTTGCATGTGGCATTAACCCAATCTTTATGTGTAAATAAATATTAAATAGTTATTGCTCAGCATGATATGTAAACTACTTGTGATTTATGCTACAACCATGGCCACCCATCATATTCTTAGTGCAGACTCTGAACCCACTTTGTGTTTGTATATATGTAACATTGAAGAGAAGGGTTTAGGAATTCTGTTAAGAATTGTGCCTGAATAACTTTACCAACTATTAAATGTTTGAGCAACTGATATCAGACCATCCCTTTAGAGTTGTCCAGACAATGATATTTGAAATTATGTTGAAATCATACTTGATTTTTTTTTCTTGCTCATTTTCAAGATCACACAATTCTAGATGAATGAACGAAAGTATAAGAAATATAAAGTATAAAAATAGTATTCGCAGACAAACAAATTTTCATCTCTAGTTACCACTGGATTCTGCAGTCCTCTCTTAACAGGAATTGCTCCTTACCTTTCCTGATGACCTCCTGCTAAAGTTCATTAGTAAAATATCTGTGACTCCAAACTGAATCATTACCGCCTGAAAAAGAGAAGAAAAGCACATTCAGTTGATCAATGGAGGAATCAAAAGTATTTTAACAGCATGAGAACAAGGCTCTAATATTCCTATTTTCCAAAACAGGCCCAAGGTCAGATTTAATGAATTCCATTGAGCCCCCAATTTGTCAATCAGGAATAGCTCCTGATATTCACTTCCAACAACTTTTATTGTTTCTTCCTTTCATGGATTCAGCTTTTGGAGATGAAAAAAACGGGGAGATAAAAAGGTGCTAAAATGTTCTTCTCTCCCCACAGTTCTTAAATTAGAAAAACAAAAAGAGTTTGTGGTCTGATATGAAACAGCTTCTTTTTTAGCTAGTCAGATACACTGGGAGTGGGATTCTGAGGCTGTTTTCTCTGAGGAATTCTTCCAGGCCCAAAGGAAACTCCCATGTCTGTCGCAATCGTGGAATTATTAGACCTATAATCCTTGCTCTGTACAGTTAGGATTTAGCATTCTTGTCTGCCTCATTCTCCTGAGTTCAAGGACAGTGCAGGAATCGGCACTTGTTGGAAGAGGAGAACACATAAATCTTAACAACAAGAAAGGAGACTCTTCCCATATGAACTCTATCAAGCAACTGGAAGGGATTCTCTTTTCCACATGAAGTTTATCAAGTAGGAAGGCGACATGTTCTGCTTTACAGGGGACAGTCCTTCTATTTGAAGACATCTGTCAAGGTTCTGACTGACAAACTCAACCAAGCCAGACAGATTAACAGATGAGTTGGAAGGGAACTTGTAAGTCATCTAGTCCAACCCACCACCCAAGCAGGATACCCCACACTCATGTTGGCGAACTGAAGAGCAGCTGGCCGAAGCACATGCGCGCACCAGAAACCAGAAGCTCAGCTTCCCGGTGCGCGCCTGCACGCCAGGGAACTGCTTTGTTTCTGGCGCTCCCGTGCACGCAAAGACCACATTTGCGCCGGAGGAGTAATACATGCCATAGGTCCTTCACCATTTCTAACAGATGGCAGCCCAGTCTCTTCTTGAAAGCTTCCAGTGATGAAGCTCCCACAACTTCTGAAGGCAACTTCTGTTCCATGGGTTGATTGCTCTGTCAGAAAATTTCTCCTTAGTTCTCAATTTCTCTCCATTATTCCTTTTCTGGCCTTCAGGGGCTTTTGGAAAATAGCTTAATCCCCTCCTCTCTGTGTAGCCCCCCAAATATTGGGACACTGCTATCATGTTTCCCCTGGTCCTTCTTTTCACTAGACTAGTGATGCCCAGTTCCTGCAATTGTTCATTGTATGTTTTAGCCTCCAGTCCCCTCATCATCCTGGTTTCTCCTCTCTGCACTTTTTCTATTAGGTTAGATCTCTTTAAGAATAGTTTTATTGAGTACATCATTTTGGCAGTTATGAAAGCAAAACCAACTCTAAATAATTCCTGTGGTTTTCGTATAATTAAAGAATAGATATTCCCCTCCCTCCTTGTCCCAGGTCACACTGTCCAATTAGGGGTTCTGGCATCTCTTGGATAACTCCTTCCAGTCTTTGGCCAGCACCAACTGGGATGACCTTGGTTCCCACGGGATGATCTGTTATTTGTCTGGTGTGACATCCCAAGCCTCTTCCCCAGGGAAATATAAAGATGGCTGCGGCAACAGGGGTCACTTTCAAAGTTGACAGTCGGATCCCCCTGAAAGAGAAAAGCACTTGGAAGACATTAAGCATATTAATGGAACTCGGGTCCCCTAGGGAGAGCCTTTCGGTTTCCTGGGGGTATTTCTCGTGAAATTTCTTTATCAATCTGTTTGCCTTCATATTCTGTGTTTTTACCAGTGGTGGGATTCACTTACCTTTGCTACTGCTTTGCAAATGTGTGTTGAGCATGCACACCGCGTAGAAGGTCGCACATTACATTGGGGCGGATGGGCAGAGCCTCCTGCAGCCGCCGCTAACAGTTCTTCTGAACCGGTAACAATTGCCAGAATACAACCTCTGGCTTTACCCATCTAGCTTCTGACATCAGGTATCCCTTCCACTGGACTAGTGCTGGAGCAGTGGTGGGTTTCAAAATTTTGTCGAACCTACTCTGTGGGTGTGGCCTCCTTTGTGGGAGTGGCTTGCCGGCCATGTGTTCTCTCTCTCTCTCTCCTTCCTTTTGTCTCTCTGTCCCTTTTTCCTTTTTTTCTTTCATCTCTCTCACTTTTTCTTTCCTTTTTTCTTTTTTATTTCTTTCCTTCTTCCTTTCTTTCTCTTTCTCTTTCTCTCTCTCTCTCTCTCTCTCTCTCTCTCTCTCTGTGTGTGTGTGTCAGTGGTGGGTTTCAAAAATTATTGGAACCTCTTCTGTAGGTATGGCCTGCTTTCCGGGTCCACTGGTGGAACCTCTTCTAACCGGTTCGGTAAATTTGACGAACCGGTTCTACCGAACTGGTGCAAACTGGGAGGAACCCACCTCTGTGCTGAAGTTTCCCCTTGTACAGCCTAGAATCCAGAACCCTCTTAACCTTGTAGTGTTTCCCCCTCTTCGTTACAATTGGACTTGTAGCTATCCTTGCTACTGGCCTCAGCTCTGGCCTGGCTTAAGCAGACGACAGTGAAACACCAAATGCACTTTCCCCAGGAGACGTGGCAGTTTTAATTCTACTGTGGCTGGATTTATAATTTTCATTTCTATGGGGAAAGGACCCATAAACTTTGGACCCAGCTTTCAGCTGGGCAGCTTTAATTTCAGATACTTCGTAGACATATACACTTCCTCTCCGATGTGGAGCGGTTTCTGAGGCGCTCGCCTCTTGTCTGCCTGTATTTTCTGAGTCTCTGTCGCTTTAGCCAATGCTCTCTTTACATTCCCCCATATGTTTTGCCAAGAACCCATCCACAACGTTAAAGCTTACTGAGGAGGGAGGCAAATTCATATAATTAAAGAATAGATATGCCCCTCCCACCTTGTCACAGGTCACATTGTCCAATTAGGTTTTCTGGGACCTCCCGGGTAACTCCTCCCAGTCTCTGGCCAGCATCTGTTGGGATGACCTTGGTTCCCACAGGACAATCTGCTGTTATTGTCGGATGTGACATTCCAAGCCTCCACCCACCCCCACACACACTACGTGGCAAGCTGAGAAATATAAAGATGGCTGGGTCTGTTTTGAAGTGGAGATCATCCTGTTTGAAGGATGTTGAGCCTAAATCAGGTTCAAACTTAAATGACCCTTAAGGAGGACAACTAAATTTGGTGTTGGAGACAACGCCTGAGAATTCGATGGCTGGCTTTCCAGGAAAATAAGCAAATGGATCACTAAACAAATGAACTGAAGTTCTCATTCAACATACCAATGACTAGACTCAACCTATCCTATTTTGGGCACATTATGCAATGACCTAGCTCTCTGGAGAAGGATCTAATGCTGGGAAAGTTGGAAGGAAAGAGAAGAAGACAACCGAAATCAAGGTGAATGGATGCAGTAGTGATGGGTACACTGCTGGAAAGCCAGGTTAGGGACAGGTTGTTGTTTTTTTATTAAAAGTTTTTTAAAAGTTTAATCCCCCCCGAACCCACCTCCCCCCCCAACCTCCCAGAGCAAATACAGGGTATAAACATTTAACAAGCATGTTCTAAAATAAACTTTAGCATCATCCCTCACTTGTATTCATTCACTCGTAAGCTAGCTGGAGTTTCTGAGTCCCATATTTATTTTGAATATAATCAATCCATCTTCTCCATTCCAGCTTATATTTCTCATCTGAATGATCCTTGAGATAGGGACAGGTTGTTATGGAGAAAAATATAACTATTGGGGGGAGGGGGGGTGTTCCCAACCATGTACAGGTAGTCCTCAAGTTACGACCACAATTTAGACCAAAAATTTTGTTGCTAATTGAAACATTTGTTAAGTGAATTTTGCCCCATTTTACAACTTTTCTTGCCGCAGTGGTTAAGTGAATCACTGCATTTGTTAACATGGTTATTAAGTGAATAAAGATGATTAGGGGACTGGAGATTAAACCATATGAAGAACAGTTGCAGGAACTGGGTATGTCTAGTTTAATAGAAAGAAGGACCACGGAAGACATGATAGCAGTGTTCCAATAGGGGTTGCCCCAAAGAAGAGGGAGTCAAACTATTCTCCAAGGCACCTGAGGGTAGAACAAGAAGCAATGGGTGGAAACTAATCAAGGAGATATGCAACTTAGAACTGAGGAGAAATTTCCTGAAAGTTAGAACAATTAATCAGTGGAACAGCTTGCCTCCAGAAGTTGTGAATGCCCCAACACTGGAAGTCTTTAAGAAGATGTTGGATAGCCATTTCTCTGGAATGGTATAGGGTTTCCTGCCTAGGCAGGGGTTGGACTAGAAGACCTCCAAGGTCCCTTCCAACTCTGCTATTGTATTGTATTGTATTATATTGTATTGAATCTGACTTCCCCATTGACTTTGCTTGTCAGAAGGTCGCAAAAGGGGATCACATAACTCCAGGACACTGCAACCGTCATATATATGAACCAGTTGCCAACCATCTGAATCTCTGACCATGGGATGTTGTAATGGTCGTAAGTGTGAAAAACAGTCAGGTCACTTTTTTAGTGCCATTGTAACTTTGAACGGTCACTGAATAAACTTGTAAATTGAGGAGTATTTATATGTATGTTATGATATAATGCTTTGGGTTGAAACCTGTTATGTGGAGGACTGTCCAGTTGCCCAGTATTCATCAGGCTGGGCCCAAATCATGCGCACTGTAAATAGAACACAAAAATCATTGTACCGCAGCCTCTGTGCAGCTTCTCCAGAATTTTGTCAAAGGGTGAAAGTGCAGGAGGGAGGGGCATGAGGGGAGAATTAATTCCAAACCAATGTAATCAATGGAACTAAAAATAACCATTATGAAATTAATTGAGTCGTTTAACTGAATTTCCTTTCCCCACCAAATATGCTATCCCATGACCTGGGTAAGCAGTTAAATGTGTTCTGTGACATTGTTTTATGTATGTATGTATGTATGTGTGTGTGTGTGTGTGTGTGTGTGTATGTATGTATGTACCGTATTTTTCGGCGTATAAGACGTACCTTTTCACTTCCAAAATGAGGCTGAAAATCTGGTGCGTCTTATACACTGAATACAGCATTTTTTTGGCTCCCGAACCCCCGCCCCCTTCACCAAAATGGCTGTGGAGAACCTGTAGAAGGCTTATAGAGTACTCTTGGGGGCTGGGGAGGGCAGAAATGAGCAAAAAACAGCTCATTTTATGCTCAATTTTACCCCCCCCAACCCCCAGGAACACTCTATAAACTTCCTAAGGGCTATCCATTCCATTTTTTAAGCGACAAACGGGCCGTTTTTTGCTCATTTTTGGTCCCCCCACCCCCCAGGAGCACTCTGCAAGCTCCCTAAAGGCTATTCATGCCTTTTGGGGGGGGGGAAATGGGTCCGTTTTCCCGGAAAATGGGCCATTTTGGGGAGGTTTGCAGAATGCAAAAACTCCCCCCCCCTTCAAAACCTTGCTGCGTCTTATACTCAGGTGCGTCTTATACTCCGAAAAATACGTTATATATATTTTCTGCAGAGGTGTAATGTTGGTAGAGGTAAATGCAGATCCTATTCATGATTCTGAATTGCATTTAGTTCAAGGTTTTTAAAAAACATATGTGGCTAAAAAAATCTACAGATCAGTTTTACATTTTTCAAACATGTGAGGCCATTGACCACACTGGGTACAAGTGTTGGAAGGTTACTCTAGGGTGTTCAATATTCATTTCTCCTTTGATTTCCTATTTTCAAGCTTTAAAAAAACAACAACCCCAGGCCATATATACGGTATGTAATTGCAGCACAGCTTAATTAAATGTGGCCCATGTTTTCTGTAACTGCTATGTATCAAATAAAAAGGGTCATAGTTCCAAAACTATTATCTAAACCTCATTCAAGTCAGTAAGTTGTTGAGAACTAATTTATGTCACTGTAATTTGTCTAGAATCCTAATACAAGTATATTTGGATCTGAACCCTCCTTTTTGTATTGCACTTTGTTACATGCAGTGCACTTCACCTTGCTACGGCCCTTTCTCTTGGATATCCTCTTCCGCTCTGGCAATTATACTCCCAGAATTCCCTGGAGTTAGGAATGCCAATCCATTTGGAAAGTGCCAAGTTGGAAACGGTGCTCTAGCCTGAGGTGCAGCAAGGATAACTGGGAGGGGGGAAAAATGGAATGAATATTGAGCTCTTCTCTCCATGTCCAAAGAACTGGTATCACAGCTTGCCCACCACATCTCTTTCCATAAATAAACGGGGCACAAAAATCTAAATCACCAGATGGCAGCAAAGAGATACAGAAAACTCTTTAACCCTTTTCCACCATCCAATGGTGGTTCCTATTTTGTAGCCCAGATCTAGTAGCCTAACTAGTTTAAGGAGATGTAGAAACCCATCAAAAGTGATTGATTGAATAAACTATGTTTAAGCAAAGAGTGAGTTGGAATGATACAACTCACTTCTTTAAATATGGGTAGCGTATACCCATTCCGAAACAGTTGAATAAGTAGGAACGAGCTCAATACAGGAGTGATAGATTAAGAAATTATGCCTTTGCAATTTGCCCAATATGCAAATGAAGCTCATGGAAAAGATCACAGAGAAATTCATGCATGCTGATAATGTTCATAAACAGAACCGAGATAGCTGCAAGGCCAGTAAAGAAAAGAGAGTAATTACATCAAGTTCCTCTAATGAAGGTCTGCACAATCACAGCACCATTTGTTTGCAAGAAGCAAGTGTCAGGGGGAAGTTAATCCCACACCAATATTCCAGATGTGGTTAACTCTTTTGCTCCTAGCCTGATCCAGGGATAGCTGCTTACAGCTAGAGTAAATATTTGCCTTACTATCCATGCTGAGCTCTTAGCAACTGAATGACTAGGTAGTCATTGTAGGCATGGATGGACAGACAGACAGACAGACATGGCAAGCTTACTCAATCAAGTCCCCTCTCTATACCTTGGACTTCAACTTCCAGAGTCTGCTGCCTACAAATTCTTCAAATTCCCATCCAGCTCTTCTAGAGTGCCTCAGAAGGATGACATTCCATTTACAAGGCTTTGCTTGATTGATGGCATAGAAAGACAAGAATTTAGCCAGGCTGGCTGGGAATTGTGCAGTAGCATTCACATATCCCACCCAGGTTTTGTTCCGTTTGAATTTTAGGGCACAAACCCAGTCAATATGCTTTATAACTCTCATAGTCTGCAATTCCTTTACAGTTAAGCAAAATATGGCTTTGTGGGTTGTATGAACATCTGTAAGCTAAAAGGGCATCACGCAAGAGCAGAATCTTTCCATTAGGGTGTTGTGGTGATTGAATGAACATAGGTGTAGCCTATGTGGCTCAAATGAGATGGGGGGGGGGGGGAGAAGCAGGTCTTTTGAAATACTCTTATTATTACTGATGGAAAATTACACTCCTATTTATTCAATAATGATGTTAAAATCTATAAAGCACTAAAATTGCCTGGGTTAGAATAGCGTTTCCAATGTCATATAAAAAACAGTAAAAATATTCATGAAAAACCATCTCATCTTCATACACTGCTAAACCAAACATACATAATTCCATATATAATTATTTAGAAGTAACATTCACTGATCTCTCAGTTATCGAATTGTAGCAAAGCCTGAGTTTACGTATTATGTTACATCACCGAAGAGCTCATTCAGGATTGGCTAACTAATCCTGAACTGAACCCTGTTCATAGTTTGCAAACAATGATGTATGGCTTAGTGTGCCCTTGAACCTAGATATCTGTGGTTTATTCAATGAGATTGAGTTAAGATCAATCTGAGCTTAACTCAGTGTGAATGAAGCTAACCATTGCAGCACAAATTCTAAAATGAGAATAAAAATTCTTCTCATTTGCCCTGCCTTAATTTTTCTCAATTTTCTTCCCTATTGTCTCTCATAGGCTGAACAGTACAAAATAAGTACTGATATTTAACTTATATCTTACAAAGTATAAACCATAGTAATGGCAATTAATTTTTCTTCATATTTCTCAACTGCCCCTCTCTCTTTGATTGTATCAGTAGCTATCTTCCTCTTAATTCTTACAAGAGTGAGTTGCTGATTTTTTACTATTGTTAATCCTATTCCTTAATAATGTTATGTTAGCTCCTGCTTTTATTCTTTCATTATGTTGACTTTTTTGACCCACCTGTGTTAATAATAAGAATCCATAACACGAAGGCTTTCCACTAGGTGAGCAAAAATACAGGGTAGATGTTTGCGCACTCTGACTCCTACCAAAAGATAAAACAAAGATAAAACATGTCACATCGTGTACATACAAGCCACAATATATCACACTTGGTAGTAATTTTTTCCAGCTCAATTAAGAGTATTTTAAGAGATTAATTAAGGCATCATGTAAGAACAAGTCAGCTTGATTTTGCAGGCACCAGAGCTTTTATTTTGCAGCATGAAATATAAGTAATCCTCTACTCTCATTTAGAAACTGTTTTAAGTTACAATGGTACTGAAAAAACTGACTTAAGACCAGCCCTGCTGCAGAGCCCCAGGGTCGTGTGATTGCCATGTGCGACTTTCCAGGCCCATTTCCAAAAAGAAAAGTCAATGGTGGAAGCTGGATTCACCTAACAACTGTGGCAAAAAAAAGGTCATAAAATTGGAGGCGGCTCAGTTAAAAACTGCTTGCTTAGCAACCGAAATGCTGTTCCTTATTGTGGTCATAAGTCGAGGACTACCTGTAGTTGGGAATATCATGCAACTTCTTATTTGTTTCAGTTAGAAGGCTGTTTCACAGTTTTCCTTGGGACACTGTGCTGGAAATTTATTCTTGGCAAACATGCCAATAAATCTTATTGGTGTACTGTACCTCAGTCTATTCTGACTGTGAAAAGTTTAAAAACAAAAAGAAGGTAAATATGTAACATCCTGTTGACACACCAAGGTAAACCTGTGACAAAGTATTAAAATATTGCTAAGGCAATCTGGGTGAACTAAGTATATACACATTTCATTTAACACAACACTGATCATAAAAGAGGCTCCTTTTTCTATGAAGTGGCTCAGGGAATTCCTGTGAAATGAGCAGTGAGTGCAAAGGCTTTCCCTGTGTCTGTTATTTGCTTGATGTATTTGGGCTGAAATTTCCATTAACCACAGCCCATGTACACAAACGTTTAGTGAAACTGGGGGGGGCGATTGGTACAGAGAATAAAGGACCAGACTCTAAAATTATACAACTTCAAGTTATAACTAATTTTAAGGTCCCTTTGCATTTTATCTGAGAGACTGCCTCCTGCCACTTACCTCCCAACGACCAACTAGATCGCACAGGTTGGGCCTCTTCCAGGTGCCGTCAACCGGACAATGCCTGCTGGCGACTCCCCGGGGAAGGGCCTTCTCTGTTGCTGCGCCGGCCCTGTGGAACGACCCACCTGCAGAGATCCGGACCCTTACCACTCTCCCGGCCTTCCGTAAACCCGTCAAGATCTGACTGTTCCGGCAGGCCTGGGGCTGTTGAGTGATATCCAGCCCCGCTTAGATGGAATGGGTGATGTGAATTTTAATACTGTATTTTTATTTTTTATTTCTATTTTTTAAATTTTAAATGTTTCTTGTCTGTTGTGAGTCCCTATGGGAGAGGGCGGCATACAAATCCTAATAAACTTGAAACTTTATGCTGTCTGACATACCAGGACTTTTGAAAATGTTAAAGCAAGCAGTTCACAACCTCCACCCAACTCAATTTGGAATTGCCCTGCACTATTGGATCCAACCCACTAATATTTAATTTAAAATACCAATATTTTAAATTAAATCAATTTTTCATTTCTGTTTCAGCTTTCTTTATGCTGGCCATCCTCACTTTGAAATGTCACTCAAAAACAAAAGTAAAATACTGAGAGTACACATATTGTAGAGCCATTTTTGGTACCCTGCATATCACATTTTTTTCAAGATTTCAGACTTATCCCATTGTGCAAACTTAGGGCAAACTTAAGAGTGGATGCCATTCATCCAGGTGTTAGTGACAGGTGCTACTGAATTGGTTTGAATTCACCAAATTACTCCTGTATTGACATTTTGCCCAGGCTGTACACTAATAATGTGCGAATAGGCAGCAATATAAATCTCCTAAATAAAATAAAAATAAATAACAACTCACATCATTCCCAAAGTACTCTAGTAATCTTTTTGATCTTGTTCTTCCACCTTATCAGTATTCTTCCCCCTTTTCTACTTCTCTCAATCTTGCCAAACATAATCTTTTTTTTCTTATGTATATTCCACTTGCTCAAAATCTGTTTACTGAACCGCACTTCAAGGAAGAACAGTCAGTTTTTCTTTGCTTTAGGACTAATTGCATCCCAATCTATATCCTAAAAGAATCTTACTTTTTTTCCCCTTTTATTTTTTCCAAAAATAGAGTGCATCAACACTAGAAAGACCATTGCTTTTCAGAATTTCTCCCTTATCATTATAATGCCCTTATCTTTCATGATCTTGTCTACATTTGTCATAGCTTTTCTGCTTAAAATTAATCTCCTTTTCATTTCTATAGTACAATAACCATCTTTATCTTATCACCTTATCAAAGGTGATAATAAAAATTAGTCATCTGATAATAGTTATCTTCTGATAAGGAACAGTTGCTGGGTTATAGAGAGGTTTGTAGGTAGGTAATTTCATTGCATGTGGTGTTTAAGTGTCTTCCCCTCAACACTTTATGATAATATAACCAGAGGAAGCAAATGTCAGGCTGAAATAACTGGAACCAGAGGCTAACATACCATAGTAATAGCCAGGCCTTGAAAGATGCCAAATTTATTTATTTTATATGGCTTCATTCCATCATATACCAAAGCCTCATCCAATTTAGTGCCATCCATATACACAGGTCTTCAGCTCTTGTAATCCGCAGAATATGGGATATATGTCCGATTTGGATAATAAATGCCATAAATGAAAAATAGCTGGCACCAAAGTGTTTGAGATGGAAAGCAACAAACCACAAGCCTCAAATGCAATTCTTTATTAGCATCACTCCTATTCTCATACCAGCGTCCCTTGGCCAAACTCTGGCCTCCTTTGCCTTTCAAGACATTGTTCGGGGCATTGTTTTAAAAATCTGTTGAGGGCATTAAAATTAAATTTGTAAGAGAAACATGCATGTAAATACCACGTATAAGTGAGAGGGTGAGTGCGTGTGTGTGCGTTTCACTCGTTGCTCTTGTGTTGCCTCATTAGCAACTTGTTGAACAAAGTGTTTGGGAGTTTTAGCTGCTTTGCAAAAGAAAAGAAAAGAAAAAGCGGGGTAATGGCTGCAATTCCCAGGGCTTGGCAAATTATGCTCCCGCTGAATTGAACTGGATTTTGCTTTGAACGCTGCTATCATCATGGCTGTCAAGCAGTTTATTCCATACGCGGCGCTGAGTATCTGGAGAAGACCTTTCAGACCAGGCACGCCATGCAAACTTCAGCGCGCTCACTCGCCAAAGCAAATCCTTTCCAAATTCCTCGGGACTTAACTCTCCAGATCGGAAGGAAACACGCTTAGGTTGCAACCTCCGCCGCCCCCCCACGCCGCCCCGCCCCACTTGACTTCTCAAAGTTACCTTGCAACAGGATCGGGCTGCAAAGATTCCCTCTTTATTCCATCTATTGAAATGCAAACCCGCCCGCCAAGATTTAGCAATCAGGGATCCGGGTGGGGGGGGGGGAAGCCGAGAGGCGGCTCCTTCGGGATTCCTTGCTTTTTATTTGGCCAGGAGAGCCTTCGCAACGAGGTCCGCCTCTCTTCCTCCCCCCCCCCCCCCCACACGCTCCCACCCTTGTTTGCTTCCAGCGATCCCTTGTTTCTGCACCTCTCCTTTCCAGGAGGGAGGGGGGGGAAGAAAAAGGGAAGGCAGAGCCCGGGAGTGAGACCCGCTCCAGAACGGCCTCCCACCCCGCCCCGCCCCCGCTTTTAAATCACAATAAAAAGTGGGAAGAGAGAAGGAAAAGTGCGCGCATCGGGGGGGGGGAGCGGGAGGGGACGCCCTGCGCGGGGAGGGGGCGCGGCGCTGGGGGGTCCCGGGAGAAAAAGGTGGGGGCGGAGGGGGATGAGGAGCGGAAGGGGGGGGTCTGGCGGGGGGGGGCGTTCCTCCTCCTCCCCTCCTCCTGCTCGCCCGGGGTGTCAATTTGCAGCGGGAGCTCCTCCTCCGCCTCCTCCTCCTTCCCGGCCCCTCGCTCGCATTCTCGACCCTCCCCGGGTGGGCTGAGCAAGGGACCCCTCCGGCCGCCGGAGCGAGCGACTTCCACCCGGGCTCCCTCCGCCGCCGCCGCCCAGCCTTTCCCCCGGTCCGGCGCCGCCTGGCCTTTTCCCGCCTCTCCGCGCTCCCTCGACGCCGCAGGAGGGGAAGCTCCGCGGCGCCTCCGCCTCCCTTCCCGCGAGTGTCAAAACTTTGTCGGGGCGGCGGCAGCGGCGGCGGCGGGACGGGGCTGAGGCGGGAGGCCGGGCTGAGGCAGGCGGGGTGCGCGGAGCGGCCGCCCGCCGCACCGGGACCCCGCCGCACCATGCCTCAGCTACAGCCCGCCGCCGCCGCCGCCGCCGGTGGAGGAGGAGGAGCGGGCGGCGGTGGCGGCAGTAGCAGCAGCGGAGCCGGCGGAGGCAGCAGCAGCGACGACCTGGGCGCCCCGGACGAGCTCATCGCCTTCCAGGACGAGGGCGACGAGCAGGACAAGGGCGCCGGGGGGCGCGGCTCGGCTCATGGCGACCTGGACGAGCTCAAGTCCTCGCTCGTCCACGAGTCCGAGAACCGCGGCGGCGGCGGCAGCGCCTCCGGGTCCGACTCTGAGGTAAAAAGCGCGAGGGCGGCGGCGGCGGCGAGAGGCCCGCGCGGGGCGGCCGGGGAGGGGGCGGAAATGGGGGGGGGGCGAGATTCGCCGGGGGCGCTTTTGGCCGCGTCGTCTCAACCCCCTTTCTTTGTGTCTCCCCCCCCCCTCACCCTACTCTTTCTCCCCCACCCCACTCCCAGTCGGAGAGGCCGCCTCAGCCGCCGCGGGAAAGTTTCCAGAAGCCGCGGGACTCTGCAGCAGCCGAAGGTAGTAGCGAGCCATGGAGCCGTCCTGCGAAGTGCGGTGGGGGGGACGGGGGACGGGCGGTGGAAGTGGGGCGGGCGGCCTGGCGACGACGACTTGCGCTTCTCTCCTCCGTGCTCTTCCCGTCGTTTTCTGGGACGAGGAGGAGCTTACTTCCCCTCCGGATTGCCTTCCCCGAATTTGGGCCCTGATCCCGAGCCGGTCGGAGTTCTGGAAATTTTCCTTTTCCGAAAAGGGTTTTCCTCTGCCCTCCCCGTGCGGGTTTCCTCGGCCGTCGGTCCCAGCGCGGAATCCTAATCTGGATTTGGAATCCCCGCGCAGTGAAAGGGGGGGGGGAGGCTGGTTCCCCAGTGAAGTTGGCCGCCTTTGCAAAAGGCGCTGCTTTGGCTGGAGCGCGGGGGGCTCTCCTGCCCTTTGGCTTGCTTGCTTTCGCTCTCCCCCCAGTAATCCCAGCCGGCTAAAAGACTGGCTGATAATGGTTTTTTTTGCTGCGGAACCGACCCTTTTTGGAATGGAAATTGCCCCTGGGTATGTGGGTTTAAGTGGCAGCCGAGTGGCAGTGAAACGCGCAGATTGACGGGCTCTTGACTGCGCGCGATTCTGCTCCTTAGTCAGATGCCTTTGGAGATGGAGGTGCAGCTATGCTGCGAAGTGGCTCTCTTTGAGCTTGCTTGTTTTCTTGCACCCCTTTCATTTTCCAAACTAGGTGACATCATGAGTTCTAGTGACCATCATCAGTGCCAGTAACTCAAACTAGGCAACATCAGTAACACTGATGGTGTTAGCTAGTTTGGGTAATGAAACGTCTCAAAAAAACAAACAACAAAAAAAAAACCAGGCAAGGTCAGAGAGCACCAAGGAGTTCCCATTTCAAAGTACAAATATGCTCTTATATTAGCAGCAATTGTGCTTAGACTTTAGTGTTAAAATTGTAGGGCTGAGGATACCCCCCATGGCTCGTTGAAGTTACAAGATTTACTTTTTACTTTGAGTAAACAAAGCATATGGTGACCTATGGCTCTTTTAAGAAGTAATACTTTTTGAATGTAAATTTATCAGTGTTCTCGAACAAGAGGCACCATTTTACTTCTGAATGAAGACGTTTAGGATCACTGAGAAGGAATAGTTTAATGCTGTGCATGTTTATGCAGAATTGTTCCCTTAAGTTCATATGAATGTATAGAATTGCTGCTTGACAAGGGAATTTAGCCGGAATTTTTAAAAAAATGCACTACAGAATTTTGAATGGAGAAGTCAGAATTCACCCACTTGTGAGTTTTTAAATAACTTAAAAAGTAAAGTATACAAATTCCTTAATGATCCATTCCAAAGGATCAATTTTATGAATACATTTATTTAAAACATTCAAATTAATACAGTTTATTTCTAAATATAGGAATTGCTGTGTGAAGTTTAAAACATGTAAAGTGTTTACTCAGAAATAAGCCTTGCTTGCTTCAGGGAGAATTGCTTGGTGGGGCTAAGTGTAAAATTAACCTAATATTAGGTGGATTCCTCCCTAAGTTTCTTTTTTGCACATTTGGGGGAGGGGGTAACAACTCTTATTCTTCCTCATCTTAACAGTACAGTAGGTGAAGTAAAAGTTATAATTATTGTTGTTATTCGTGTAGAATTTTGGACTGCAGTTAATCTTGATAAATGATCCAGTGGTACTTTGGTGGGGGTGCAGACATTAAAACATGATTGCATAAATCTCTAGCTCACTGAATGAAAGGTGACAGACCTGCATATGTTTCCTCAACTTTTGTCCCAAAGACAGACTTTGGGAAGTTTGCAACTCTGCAGTTTGTATTAATGAATGGCTCATAGGGAGGGACCTTTTTATAAAGGTCATTACTTTGCAATACATATTTATCATAGCAAGCCTGCATTTATCTAACATAGGTGCTTAACATTATGATCTAAAAGAATGAAGATCTGTCATTTTCTAAGTGTTATTTGCATAACTCTGAAGATTGACCAAGATATCCTGGACATTAAGTATTACATTGCTGAAAGGTCCACATCATGAGCCATTTTTTAAATTTTTGTGAATCTTTTCATGTGATTTATTGAGTAAATTATATCTGAGCAAATTATAGTTTGATGTTTTGCATGGGAGGAAAAAGGACAACAGGTGTCACATTTTGACTTAAAGCATTTGAATGAAACTTGTGGTGTTATAGATATTTTCTTGTGGATAAATATAACTGAATTATTAGATAAAAATGAATTTTTTATTGGTTGATTGCTTTAATTAGAAGTACAATAATTTATGTTGTTTCAAATTTGTTTCAAGGCATGAGTACTAGATAACAAAATGGAATAAATACAATTTCATCTTGTTTAGTACTTTTTGCTTCAATGCTAATTTTTCTCTGCTTTGTGATCCTAGCTAGTTTTTCTTGAGTCTGATCTTGTATAATTTGTGGAGTTAGAATTCTAACTTTTGTAATTCATACAAACTTAAGTTGGTTGTTTTGCCATTCGTCAGGGGGTTTTTACTCTCTGAATGTTTATAGCTAATATCTTCCTTCTTCCGTAGTAATTAGAAGACAGCAAGATGGAGGTTTTTTTAAAGGGACTCCTTATCCAAGTTATCCTTTCTTGATGATCCCAGAGCTGGGAAACCCTTACCTTCCTAGTGGAGCCTTGTCTCCAAGTGGTGCTCGAACAGTAAGTACTTTGTTTTGCAATATGTATAATTAATTTTTTCTTCTTCTATGAAGGGGAATTCGAGTTAGATGGAATGGTTTTATATGCCCTTTAGCCCCACTGGAAGGGTGTTGCTTTACATTTGGTATCTGAGTATAATAAGCTGTCAATCTTTTAAAGCTGGAAATGTTAGAAATAGAACCGTTTCAGATAAGGAGTCTGAAATTAGGCAATCTCTTTTACACTTCTCTGCCAGATTTACAACGTAATAATTTATAACACTGAAAATATTTCACCACATTGGATATATTGAAGATAAATGTTTTCATAGGATTTTGTCTCCTTTTGGCCCGCCTATACCCCAGGGTTCAGAACAAAAAGTTGTCCAGATCTACTGAAAATTGTTCAGTAAATTTAAGGTTTATATCATGTTTATTTGCATTTTCAGTGAACTGTTTATTTTGGAAAAGATGCTCCAGGTTTTTCTATAATGCAAAGTGGAATAAAATATATTTAATGAACAAAAATATTCTGAATAGAATTCTGGCTTGGGGGAAAGTCTGTTATGTCCTGGCATCTGCCCTATGGAATACAATCCCTCTAGAGATCAGATTGCTCCTGTCCCTGTTGGCCTTCCATAAGGCTCTGAGGGGAGGCTCTGTGCTTGAGTCTGGGATTCCCAAGAGTGCGGAGGAGCCTGTTTCTTAATTACGTTGAATGTTGGATTGTGGCTTTGCAATTTTTTTTCCCCTGACTGCTATGGGTTTTATATTTTTGTAGATAGTTTTAGTATTGTGAGCAATCCAGAGCCATGCACGTGAGATAGGCCCTCATGTAAATGCACCAAATAAATAATTCTTGTTTTCCTTGGAACCTTAGTTAGAACTATCAGGATTGCAAAAAAAACTAGATATCCATTAGGTAGTGGCACAGAGGATTCTTTACTAGGTTTGGGTAGCTTAGCTCTGAAGTCCTGCCTGCTCAATTTACCCTCAAGGACAGCCTACTGAATACTTTTGCTTATTCACACTGTCCTTTAACATAAGACTTTGGTTGAGTGTATTTGGAGATGTAGTTTCACCTCCTAAATGTTTGCTAGCCTTATAAAACTTGTATACTACTTACAACAAACCTCTGAAATATCTGCAGTATATGAAGTCCAGTCTATTGACTCTGCTGGCTGTGCTTGATGGAACTGTAATATAACGTAATAATACTTGGAAGCCAGGATTGAGAAAGTCTGCTTAAGAGCAGTTTATGGCAAGTGATTGGCTAGGATAGTGATCCTAAATTGTTGATAGCTTGATGAAATTAACAGTCATGCAGAAAAAAATGTATTAGCAGTTACAATTCATGATAGTTGTATTTTATTTCTAGTATCAGAGCCAGCACGTCCTTGACTACTAGCTGCTGGGCCTATACTAGTTAGTTGTAATAATATTTTGCTTACAGGTTTCCAGAAGTATTGTTTTGTATTAGGTATATTGTGAAAGTTGTCCAGCAGAACTTACATAAGACTTTAATGCTTAGTAAATATGTAGATTCCTAAGAATCTGGGAAAGTCTGTCTGGGTAATCGATGTAATCATAATAAATATCAATATAGTATTATCTGACATTTTTATTACCTGGCAATTAATTAAGATGGGAAAGACTGCATTATCATCCTATTTTGGTGGCAATAAGATCAGTAATGATATTAGCATCCCCAAAAATGTTAAATATAAATGTTTATTGATAACCCTTGTTATACATTTTGAAGCATTCCCAGATCATTCTAAGATATTACCCCCCTGATTTACTGATCATTTACTAAGCCATGGCAAATGTGGGAAAACTATAAAAAGACGCCAACTTTGCTGGCTTTAAAGTAAACTACTAGATCTGGGCCATAAAAATGGCTAGATGACTGAAATGTTTTTTTGTTGCCATTTCTTGGTTCAGAGTTTTGTAGCCCTGTGCTAAAGCCAAAGCAAACAAATCCCATTATGACTTAGTGTTACATATGGACACAGTATGTTTACAAGACACTCAAATAACTTGGGGTAGTTACATACATTGTCCTGTCCTACTCTTTTAATCATAGTTTGACTTGCCATGGTCTGGATGTTTTCCTAAGGTCAAGTGTATCCTTCAAAACCTTGATTTTTGTTAAGCATACCAAGGTTTATCCGGACACTATAGGCAAGATAGTGACCTCGAAACTTTCTACCAGGCTCTTTCAAAAGAGCTTCCATGTGTCCTTGGGGACTAATAAACAATATGACTATGCTGTACTTTGCAGGCATTCCTATACCATCCTAATTTTCTCCAGAATTAATGGCTATATTATCATGCAGTTGCTGTTAATAGAGATTTAGATATGTTGACTTTAACTAAGATAAGCTATTATACTACAGTTCTAGTATAAAATATGCTCCTTAAGCACAATAAGTCCTATGTGGAATGGTTAAAAGAACTAGATATGTTTAAGTTGCAAAAATAAAGTTGAGTAGGGACATGATCTCTGTCTTCAAATATCCAGTGGTTGAGACTAGAAGGAATAGGATGAAATTTCAAGGATATAGATATAGATTATACTTTAGGGAAGATTTTTGATGGCAAGAGCTGCTAATCACAGAATGAGCTACCAAATGTGGAGGGGTTTCCCCTTTCCTGGAGATTTTCAAAAAAAGGGCAGTCATTGATCAGGGATGGTACAGTGAATCCCTTGACACTGAAAGTGGTAAAAGAGGAAGTAAAGAAGAAGGTACAGTGAATCCTGAAATGTTCAGAGAATTGGACTTGGTGGCCTTTTACTTACCTTCCAGTCTAGGATTATATGAAGCTGTGCAACATGGGCTTTCCTCTTTCTTTTTAATAGCTGTGGTCATAGAATATAATTCCAGTGCTTCTCAACTTCAGCACATGTTAGTCTTGAGATTGAGAAACACTGTTGTTTTATCTGAGTTAATGCAGCTAACATTGATTTTTAATCAAAATATGAACTCTACTCTTTAAGCAGATTTATAATGTCTGATTAAAACTAGCTTCTAATAAAGCTATAGTAGTGTAGATTTAATCCTATGCCATTAATTTCGCTCAGAATAGAAGGAAAAATTCATGGTGGAAAGGGAAAATACAAATTATATGAGCTTTTAGCCCATCTGAACTGTGGTTAAAGATTTTACATAGGGGTTAAAGTGAACAACTGATAAATTAAAAAAAACATATACTTGGTCTCAATATTTTTAATTTAAAAATGAATATAATATCCAGATGTCTAAGTTGCTGCCTGAAGCACAAGTTTGTTATAGAGAATAGCAGTTTCCTTAGAAGCTTTTAACTGGTAACTAAATTGATTAACAATTTCAAAGAAATTTCCTTTACATAGAAGTTAAAGGTTGTTCAGTTTTTTCCCCTTTAAGTGCATGTAAGAGTTCAGACTTTTTCTTTATATTTGCCTACATTTTGGTTGTATAACATTTCTGAATACCATTTGGTTTATTTGTTTTGATTTACATAAGGAAATGTTAAAAATAGAAAAATAATAGTTTACTGATCTTACAGGTTATAGCATTTTTTGTTAATACAAATGACAAAATAAAGCCAAAGATATCCTCAGTAAACATCTGGAAAATGTAATATTAATAGTTCAAAGAGAAATTAATCATTGTATTTTTGTTTTTCCTTTTTCTTTGGGAGAGAGTAATTGAGAGCACAGTTTAGCAGTGACTTAATGCATCACTCTAAATTTTGACTGGCAAAATAAACACATAAAAGAATTATGACATAGACAGATCCTGCAACCATCTCTTGTTTGTTCTGCTTTTCTCATTTAAGAGGAGACTTAAGCCATTTAAAAGCTGTTAATGGGCTGACATTGTGTGTCCCCACAGACATTTTAAAAAGTGATTAAGCAAATTGACCAAGCGTTAGACAGTAAATTGAATTCTCTAGAGGCCAGCCCCCCCAGTGTTCCAACTCCAATTCCAAATTCTACAGATGCCATAACCCTCAGGAGTTCATTGTGTTTTGTGGCCATTAGGGATTCCCTGCCTGCTTCCTTATCATGTGAATCTATTATTCTCCTTTGAGTTGTCCATGAACATCTTATCAATTTCCTCAGCAAGTATCACCAGTCTTTTGGCTTTACTGCCTTTGGATTAATCCATAAATTTGAAAGATAGATGTAATGGCATAAAGTTTTATTATACTTTCAGAAGAAGTAAACGTGCATTTTCCTTGTGCTATTTAAAGGAAAATACTTTTTCCTCAAATTTAGATTGATGGTGATCCTGGGCCTTTTAGATTTGTAGGACTTCATAGCCCATGCCAGATTACGAATGATAGGAAATGTTTTCTTGGAAAGCCCTAAGTCCCCTACTTGGAAATTTAATTATACACAGACATTTCATAGCAGGTATAATCTTAAAACAAACATTACCTGAGTGTTTGTATAAGAAGATTAACCATATTCTAAAAATTTGCCTAGTTAAATTAAGAACCCTTTTGCTTATGAAAACAATTTAAACTGATTGAACTTTGTAGCGTTAGTGATGAATGGATTCTTGAAGACCATCTGCGGGGTTGTTACAATAAATTGATAGCAGTTGTGCTATTTTTACATGGAGATCATTAGAAGTCATTTTATTCAAATTGTCTTACACCTGGATTATTGTTAATTATGTGGGAGCAGGCTTGTTTTGTCTGAATCTGTCTTTATCATTTCTTTTGATTGAAGATGTCCCTTTTAGAGATAAAATGGATAGCCAGAGCACCACAAGTCCTAATGTGCCACAATGCATATGGACTGTTTTCTAAATTCTTGAATTTGGTGTAAATGCAATATATTATCTAATTGTTCTAAAATTGTGTTCCACAGAATTTCTTGCTGTAGGCTTGGGTGCATAAGAACATTTTCCTTTCTTGTTCTTCTTTAAAAGTGAAATTCCAAGTAATTCTTATAGTGTTTCCTATAATATGGTTTATCATTGTAAATCTTAACTGATAAGGTATTAAGATGAAGATGCACTGTTCCCCCCTGGTTATTAAAAATGATGTAGCCAAAATTGTGCCATGTTACATTGAATCATGCTGGAGTGGGTGAAAATTAATGTTTTTATATTGTAAATGTTTTAAAATCCGTGTAGAGTATGTGTTCGTAAAATGAATGTTTGCTCTTAAAATGTTAAGAATGAATTCAGAGACTTTTTTGTAGGTAAGTGTTTATGACGGATTTTAACTCCAAGCTCCTGAAGTTGAATTTGTGATGCTATAGGATATATATAGCCTGGGTTAGTGTTCATGTTAAACCAGTTGATCATTTTGTTTTTAACTTAACATTGTAAGTCAAACTTTATGATTTAGTGCATAAATGACACAGTCTGTTCCTCAGCTGAAGAATTTGTACTTTCAAAACATTCTAATATTTTAATGAAATTTCTTTTAGGTCCTACCTCCCCTGAAGCAGCAGAAAATAAACTTTATTGAAAGCCACATACATTTCTTACACTGGAAAATGTTCATTCATTTTTATTGCTAGGAAACAAAATATTTCTGGCAGTTTTCTAATACTGAAAATATAGTTACTTCAAAGAATTGAATTGATGGAATCCTCTTGTATTTACAAGAAAACGATGGTGTTCTCAAGAGAATGTGTGGCATGCAAAATAAATTCAGTTGGCAAAATTGTGGTAAGATATTGTTGGAGAAAATCTGCAGTTTTCCAGGTTTCTTTTTCCTTAGGCTGTATTTGTGCTCATCGTTAAACTGTTCAGTTTAGTCTTCAGTGGGGTTTAAATAGCATTGTTGAACAATAACTGCTTTGGTTATGATTTTGCTGCTTCCATAATGCCAGAAGAATGGTTCCTATTCTTTAGGATTTCTCTCTAATCTCAGCATTTTAGAATTGTCACCCCTCTTGTGCTGCAATCTGTTAGTAATTCTGAGTCAGGTAAATTTCACTTTAGGGAACATTCTCCAGTTTTTATACTACACTTCCCCCAACCCACTTCAGTACAATAATTAACATTTAATCTTCTATATAAAAGATCAGTTAATACCAGTGTATATTGCTACTCAAAAGTTACCCTAACCAAGCCACATCAGCCATTTTCCCCCCTTACGATAATTTAACAGTATATATCATATAAAAACAAGTTACATATTTTAAGTTACTTAAGGAGCTGCTATCTTTCTGCTTTGTTTTAATACATTCAGATCTTTTTAGTTAACTTGTGGGAACAATTTTAAAAGGTTAGATAGAAAGCCTGACTGCTTTGTCTCTGGGGACACTTTCCCCCCCCCTCTTGATGAAAAGTCTGTTTCTTATTTAGAGTTATTGTTTTGTTACATTCTTAACCTTGCTGTAACTGCTTCAGGCATGAGATAAACCCCAAGTTCTATGTTGCATGGGGAGAAAAAAACTCCTGAGATGAGTTGCAGCTGCTTTCTCACCTAATAAATGCAGAATGATAGTGCCCAGGCCTTCCTTCCTTCCTTCCTTCCTTCCTTCCTTCCTTCCTTCCTTCCTTCCTTCCTTCCTTCCTTCCTTCCTTCCTTCCTTCCTTCTGGATCTCACTATATGTAGACAACAAGGTAACTTCTATTAATAGAATAACTTAACTTCTATGATATCTATCACTGTCACAGTTCCAATACTTGAAATAAATGCTATAGGTAAACAGGATTGCAGTATTTTATTTTTCCTTCTGTGTTTTGCAGACTATGTGCTTTACTTTCTGCTACTAGAGAGAAAGACGTGATAATCTTTCTGAGATCAAAGATTTTACTAATAGGTAGGGGAGGAGGTAAATAAATAACAGGGAAAAAGAGGCTTGGTCCAAGAGCAGCCACTATGCAAGGAAGCAGAGAATGGGTTATGTTCAGTAGGAAGTTGATAGAATAGCTGGAAGTCAGTGCAATTAAATCATTTGGCACAGTCTTTACCGGAGAGATAATAGAAATGGATGACGGGAAAAGATGTGACCTTAGCAGTATCTGAATGGGAAAAATTGCAGATCTGGGAAGTGAGTGAAGTTCCTAATATTTCTGGCAAAAAGGATAACTTTATGGGATTAAAAGAAGGTAACCTCTGCCCACAGTAATCTAACTAACTGCCCCATTTAAACTTCTATTGCTACAATGCATTGTAAAAGTGTGCATATGTCTACATATACATATATGCATACATACACGCACGCACGCACGCACATTTGTCTTTATGTAAAAGGAGATAATTTACCTCCAGGATTATTGAAAAATGTTACTTGAGCCCAACAACAGGTATTTTTAGTTGCAATTAACAGTCTTTTCATTTGCATGTCCTCTGCTGTTCTATTATCGCCACTGTTATCTTTTGTTCATTATGGTGGAGGGTATTTTTGATTTGGTTGGTTCGGATTTTGATCATTTGATGTTCCTGATAATTGGTTAGTGAACAGAGTCAACTTGATTCATATTCTTTTCATATGTTACACATATTTTTTTTTTATTGTAAAAGGGAATAATGCTGACTTGGTCTTTTTTTTGAATTGCTAATTAGGGATGTACAAATACCTTAAAGAGCTCCCTGCTGTCTTTGCATGTATGTGCATGCACAGCCACTTCCTTTTGTTTTTTTATTTCCCCATCACAAAAGTGGCTGTGCATGCACATTCATGCATAGACAGCTGTGAGCAGCTTCCAAGATGGCCATGTGATCCTAGAAAAAGATGTAACTCTGATAACAGTTGCAGAAGAAGTGTTTCATACATGCTGCAGCATGTTCCAAACCACTTCTTCCAAAGAATTTACATAGTCCTGTTGCTTGTCTTCTAGACAGAGGGGTTGAGCTAGCTGGAGTATCATGGGAATTACAACCCATCAGACTGAAGAACATCAGACCAAGAAAGGTTCATCTATATGAAATCACTGGACGAGAATGGCAGGGAAACATAGCTTACTGTAAACTACTATGCCAGTGAACAATAATTGAATGAAGGGGGATACCTTTAAAATCAGCCTAGATTGTTGAAAAAATAGGAGGCTTACTAGAAAAGTCTGTTTGGATTGGCTTGTGCTCCCCAGTCATTACTTGTGGGACCTACTGGACTCAAGTTTACTTCTGGGGTCCTAAATGATAGCATTCTACTGTTCTTCCATTATACTGGTGATTTCTATATTAGTCTGTTACTTGCATATTCTACATAGGGATGCATTTGAAAACGACTTGGAAACTAGCCAAGACAAAATTAGGGTATCTACTTATTAATATCTATTTTCCTGCTAATTTATCTTTGAGTCATAAATTGTTCTTATTTTTACAGGACCTAATCATTTAATGTCCAACTATATCAGAAAGCCTTTTTATGTGAACCCTTTTCAGTGCTCAGGATGGCTGGTGAAATGTTGCTTCATGAAAACGTAGTCAGACATAGCCTTTTCTATAGCATGTTTGAAACTGGGGATTTTTTTGTGTGTGTGTTGTTGTTTTTGTTTTAGTATATTCCTGCAGTTCCCAAACTTGGGTCTGGGAATTGCAGTGTATTTCAAAGGGTATTGTGGCATCTCAATCTACTAGCTAAAATTAATTCACAGTTTTGGCCTAGGGATTTTACTGCTTTTAACAATAAAACTTTGCAAAAAAGAATTCTACAAATATTTAAAATATATGTGAAAAAGTTCTAGGATTATTTGTCATTATTTTAAATCTGCTCTCGGCAATATTCAAAATCCTTGCATCTTCACTGGCCTATAGGCCTAAGAAATTAGAATTGAATCTGATTTGGGTAGGGAGCAAAATTGCCATCTATTTCTTATTTTTATAAGTGTTGATCTACTATCAAAATGTTTACTTTTGATAAATATGAATTTTCACATTTTTAATAATTATTATGATTGTAACAGTAAATTCTGGAAGAAGTTAATATAGACCACAATTACAGACAGGTACAGTTTTAAGGCAATGGAAGGACTCTTGAATTGATTGTACAGTATTTGTCCAGTAAAAAAACCGATGGGTAATTGAAAGTAGAAGAAAGGCTAGGAAAAATAGCTTACTAATGGACTTTTATTATTTCTGGGAAGGATTTGGAGGGACGTAAGGCACTTTATTGAGACTCAATGAAGAGATAATTTTAGTTGAACAAGTTTTCCTAGTCCTTTCCTAAAAGCAAAAAAAAAAAAACTTTTATCCATCATTTGACAAGGGATCATTTACAAACCTGGCAGATATATGACTTCGTGACTTTTGAAAAGAAATCCAGAAATTCAGTGATATGATCACTGTCAGGTAAAAGTGCCTTTGTTGGCTGAAGAGCTTAACAGAAAAATCCTCCTTTAGGGTCTGTTTCTGAGGGGGGGGGGAACAGCAGTAGTTTCTGATGAAGGGCTAGTATATGGTGTTTAGGAGCCCAGGTGTTTGGCAGTATGGAAATATTGTGTTACTCACACACCTCTAGGTTACATTCTCTCCAAATCCCTTTCCATTGTTTGGGTATTTTCCCTTGTTCTCCCATAACTAAAGCAACTAAAGCCTGCTTATCTTGCAGCAGTAAAGTTAACAGAACAATCTCTCTTTGAGTATGAACATGGCTTTGCCAAGTGATGAATAACATGGGCATCACCTATTATTATCTTAAGTTGGGAACAATATAGATCTGGCTCTTAAGGGAACAGGTTGAAACTAGATTGAGTAGCTGTTAGGGTAACTAATCCACAATATGCATTCCTAGAGGTGCACACCTTTTTCTTCTGGCTGACCTTTTTCACGTTTAATTAAATGCAGCATTGCCAGCCTTCTAGGGAAACTATTGATATTTGAACATTTATTTTGTAGATGTTAAGCTGCATTTGTTGCAGGCAGCTGGAGTAGGCTGAAAATATGATGCAACTCCATCAAGGCGCAGACAGTTTTAAATTTTAGTAGAATGCTTGATGATGGAGCTTAGAAATTCAATAATAATTGAATTTGTGGCATCTTAAAGACTAACACATTTATTATAAAGAAGCTTTCATGGACTGAAGCTTATGCTATAATAAATATGTTAGTATTTAAGGTGCCACAAGACCATGCTGTTTCTGTTGTAACAGACTATAATGTTAGTAAGCCTCTAGGAATTCAGTATTCTACATTAATTACAATTCCATTAATCTAGGCATGTGGTGTAGAGGGTTGGATGCATTAAATCTGCTGTCACTATTGGTTTTTTAAAAAGCAAGTTTCTAAAACTCGTGATTTTAAAAATTGTTATGTTGTAAAAAGTATGTACCATCCAGTGGTGGGTTACAACGAATACGCCCCGGTACAGGTGTACCGGTGCATTCCGGGAGCACCGGGTACGGTTCCACTATGGTGCTCCGGAGGCCCCACCTGCCCACCCACGCTCCTTACCTGTATTTGAGCTCTTCGGCGCTTCCGCACATGTGCATGTCATTAACAATGCCTGGGCGATGCTCCACCAAGCAGCTGGAGCGTTGCGGAGCATCACAGGAGGTAAGGACGCATGCACGCGTGCTGCGCATATTCATGTGGTGGACACTGGGCCCTGTTGCCCCATACTGGTTGTACTGGGATCCGGAACCCACCACTGTTACCATCACAATAATATGGACAAATATCTTGCAATAATTGAATCAAAATGCCATTCTAGAATGCACTAGTTATCAGCTCTGTTAACTACTAATTTAGATTTGCATTTTTAAAGAAAGACTTCTGATAAAATATTGGGCATGAATTTCTAGAGTTTGGTTAGTAGTTTATGTTTCAATATTAGATTATTTCAGTTCGATATCTTGACTGGATATCAAGCCTGGCCAAGCCAGCTTGTTGAAATTCTGCACCATACACCAAATTAATATTTGGAAAAGGTGATGCAAGTAATCCAATAAATTATAACAAAGAGATTGTTAATTTAAAAGGATTCAAAGGAGTATTCAAAATCCACATTTTGTTGCATTATTTACTCAGCGTTATATTTCTTATAAAGACGTACTTGCATAAAGATTTTATTGCATAGTTTCTATTTATTATACATATGTTGAACAATTCTTCCTTCTCTTACGGTTTTTTTTTTTTTTTTTGCAAACAAGGTGAGAATTTCAGGTAATTGTGAGGAATGATGAAGTTTGCAGAAGATTTTAAAAGATGTTTCCTATTATTCAACATCCTGAGTTTTTGTTTGCTGTACCATCATGGTTGTTGGCTAATCATTTACCTTCAGTTTTTGACTAAACAATATTTACAAGATGTTTCTTTCCAGTTCCATTCCAACTCAGAGCAACAATATTGCTCCAGGCTACCCTTCATTGTATTTCATTTTAAGAGGCCTTATTTGAGGGGTGATGCATGCATGCTATTCTCTGCAGCTGGTTTTAGTTATTTCGCTAAACTATTGTTTCCCTCCTGGATTGACTTTGCTAAGCAGTGAAAGAACTGGAACATATAATAGTTCATCCTGGGATTCAGACAGCTCTATTATTATTAGTTTGAAATATTTTGAAGCAAGCATATATGAAAATTAATCATTTCAGAGGAGTGGAATACAGTATGCCAGTCTTCTCTTCCACAGAGATAAATGTAAGATCTGTAAAAGACAAATCATTGACTGTGCTGCTCAACAATATTCTGATCACAAGGAAAGGAATGAATATGCAACAGTTCCTGTGCCTTTCAGATCAGTTAATGTAAAGATGGGAGGGGGGGGACTTCTGTTGTGAGACCCTGATAGTTTGGGAAGCATTAAGTCAGTCAATCCTCTTATAAGATAGGATTGTTTAGCAAGAGCTTTACTTGAAAGAAACAACTGTTGATAGCTTTCTCAGGAACTGCTTTAATTTTGCATCATTATGTAGTTAATATTTGTCTTCTTGCATAGTTGTCTTCCTTCCACTAATGGTAGCCTGGTTATGGTTAATGATGTTTTATTGGGCTACTTTATAACAGGATCCAAAATTCATGATTCTCAAGTCACTGTCTGGTCTAAAATCATACTTCATAGCTGTTGAGGAAGCTGCACAGGGAGGCCATGGTACTGAGTGCGACATAGAAAAGCAAGCTGGACCCCAGAAAAACTCCAGAAAGACAAAACAGCCTGTCTCAGATGCACAGTTGATTCCTGTGGCCTCTTGTGCCAGTCAGCGGTGCTCTTGAGAATCCCCCCCACCCAACAATGTCTTTAGTGTGGAGGAAACTCCTTCTGAGACTGGGCAAAACTGCTGTGCAGAAGTAGTAGAGAATTAGGACTTGGTCAGAAAAGATGGCCAGGAAGAGAAGGAAGAAGTGCTGCTGCAGCAAAGGTACTTCTGCAGCCAAAAAGAGAGGAAAGAAAGTAGAAAAATCTGCTCAGCAAGAAAAAAGGAGAAAAAGCAAGGATTTAGGCAGCTCACTCATTAATAAGATGACTTTCCCAGTTTACATGGTCCTAGTTACGTTCTTGGAAAAAGTTACAGTTATCAAATTTTGGTGTTTGGAGTAATGAAAAATGCATCGTTAAATGACCATAGTGGAATAATTCTTGTTTCTCAGGTAGTTCTGACTCACAGGTTTTTATTTAATAAAGTTATGTTTAATAGCATACCACAAGTTTATTCTCCATTTGTGACTTTACCATATTTTTCGGACTATAAGACGCATTGGAGTATAAGATGCACCAAGATTTTGAAGAGGTGAATTTTTAAAAAAAGTTTTTGCCCTCCCCAGGAGCACTCTGCAGGCCTCCCAAACCCTCTGCACACCCCATTTTTTGTGAAAAAGGGGCATGCGGAGAGTTTGAGAGGCCTGTAGAGTGCTCCTGGGGGCTGGGGAGGGCAAAAACGAGCAAAAAATGGGGCGTGCAGAGAGTTTGGAAGGCCTGCAGAGTGCTCCTGGGGGCTTGGGAGGGCAAAAACAGGCCTGTTGTTCCCTTGATTTTGCCCTCCCCAGCCCCCAGGAGCACTTTGCACGCCTCCCAAACCCTCTGTGCGTCCATTTTTGTGAAAAATGGGATGCGCAGGTGGGGTTTCAGGAGACCAAAAATGCTGTATTCAGTGTATAAGACACACACAGATTTTCACCCTCTTTTTTTGGGGGGGGAGTCTTATACTCTGAAAAATACAGTACTAGAAATTTTCATACAATTTCAAAACATGGATAAAAAGGAAGAGGAATAAAGTTGTTATTTAAGATCTCCCAATGAATCCTTCGCTTAAACACAAAAGGTATTCCTTTTTCAGGTTCTGCTTCCAAAACTATCCCATAGACTATATTGACATGACTGTTGCTCCAATGAGTAGAATTGGAAAAGGAAATCACATTGAGCATAACTCTGCTATCTTAAAGCCTGTGGAATGCCCATGGACTGGTTTGAGAGAATTATTGATCTAGGATATTTTGTCTTTACGTTGATTTTACCATTTTGTGTTAAAAAAGACTTTTAGAAGCCAAGTTTCATTTTTATGATTTACATTCAATTTTACCTAAGAATTTTGGTATGTAAGTAATTATGTAGCAGCCCAGGAAAATGAGAATATTTAACCACAGTTTGTTATTTCATTGTAATGGAAAAATAGTTGCAGCCCTCAGAAACAGTCTCATAGGTGGCTGACTGAATTGCTAGGTGAGAATTTTTAAAGTTCCAAGAACAACTTCTTATACTTCCACATGTTCTTTCCTTGTCATTTCCTTTTGGATTTTCTTAACAGAGATGGAGGAATAGGCAAAGATTTTTGAAGAAAATCTCAGCAGTGGGATTTCTGCTCCCTGGGCAAATGCTTTTCCAACCGATTGTCATTACCCAAGCCAACTAGATACAGTGTCTGAATAGGAATGAATAGAGCCATTCAGATTGATGGACAAGAGCTGAAAGTTGTTCACAAAAACCACTGGGCAGTCAGTAGAGCTACAGACTTCAGCATTTGCTCTTAAGGCTGATAAACAACAAAGAACAGTTGACAAATTTACTGGAGCTTTGAGTTGGTACAGTTTTTCCACCACCTGGAAAAGGCACTGGACAAAGCAGGTAGTTCTCTATAGAGTTAAATGCTGAAATGGGTTGTGTGTAATATGCAGACTGGGGCTGGGGGTGGAATAGGAAACTTTGTCATCCATGAAATGGCTATTGATGCATGAAAAAACAACCAGTAGCATTTAGTGCGAATGTGGATCAATATTTTGCTAGATCTATTATGAAAAATGGGATTTGTCTTGTTTTCATAAATCTTAACATATAAGATGCAAACGTGTCAGAATGTACAAGTAATTATCTTGTACAATCTATTAAGAACTCACAGTTTAATTATGAAGAGATCATTGAAGCTCATTTTTATACCATTGTTATCTATTTCAGTCTTAAATCTGGTACCATTCAGATGTATTGAATTATATTCCACATTATTCTCAGCTGTAGTTTGTAAAAATGGATCTGTTTCATAATCTCCCTGTAGAATTATGTTTTTTTTCCTAATGAAAGCTTTCACTGAGGTTTTAGAATATATTTATTGCTATACTGTTATTTATTATTTATTATCTTCATTTGTGCCTGGGAAGGCTGTTGGTGATAATTATGAATTATTGAATTTTTAGATTTTTTTATGCCATGTTGGTGGAAATAATTAAAAGGAATTGTTATTCTAAATGGTGGTATTAGGTTAATATTCTTTGCCTCCAAAAGTTTGCCTCTAGTTTAAAAATAACTTTGTACAGCAAAGTTGACTATAAACTGCATGTTTCAAATCCAGTATGTATGATCACATTATGACATGGGAAGTTATTAATTTAGTCTTTCTTTTCTCCAATTTTAATCTACAAGATTGTTGATGTGGTGGAAGAATCTGTTTTGCTAAAGTAATGTATAATTGTCAAGGAAGCATTTGCTTTAATTTGCTCTATTAATTTACTTTTCTAAAGTAACTATTTGGATTCTAGACATAGACCATAAGGGTATGGGCAGCTGAGATGTCATATTTTATGACATATTACTAGGGGAAGAATTTATTGGTAGATGGTAACTGTTGAGGGGTTGCTAAACCGGAGCAAGAAAACCTGTTTTACTGCTCAACTTAATGCAATAATGAAAGAAACGTGAAATGGAAGGCGAGACTACATGCTTTGGAAAATGTAGGGTTTTTGTATATGGAGAGATTATTTTTTTGTATACTGCATATGTTAAGATGTGTTTAAATGGTGATCTTGGGTTTCTCTTAAAGAAAAAAAAATAACTCTGTTTCTCATCATTTCTTAATTGCCATGACCCTATTTATACAAAGAAAACATAGTCATTCACAATTTTCTCCACCTCTCATTCTTTGTTAGAAGAGCCTCCCACTAAACTGAGGAATATATTGTCTCTTGGCTATTCTCTTTTAATTAGGCTGGGCAAAGTTTTTCTGTAATAAGTGATATATCCCTTTTTTTCTTCTATCTTCCACTATTCTTTCTAACAGACACTTTCTGCATTTGAATCTATTCCTGTTTGCTTGAAAAACTATTGATGTTTTTCCTTAAACTAAATTTCCTATTGTCTGTGGATATTCTCAGTCATCCAGACCATGGTTGTCTCAAAGGTGCTTTTACAAAAAGCAGCTGGATTTTCTTTGTTTTTCCTTGGACATTTTGCTTCTCCATCCAAGTTGCCTATTGAAACAGCACCTTTGAGATACATTTCCTATTGATCCCTTTCCATGTTATGTTGTTCCTCTACTTCTCTTTCTATCTTTTAACCACTGGTAGTTTTAATATACTCCTATGCTATTCTTTTAATACACTCTTCATCATCTTTTATTAAAGAAATACACCGGCCTAAGCCACTTCATTCAGTTGATCCTGCCTGAATAATATGTAGACTGAATGTGGTCCACCAAGCAGCCTTCAATGATCTACCAGTGTTTCTTCAAAAAATAGTACAGGTAGTCCTCAACTTGCAACAGTTCACTTAGTGACTGTTCAAAGTTACAGTGGCACTGAAAAAATATGACTTATGACTGTTTTTCACATTTACGAACTTTGCAGCATCCCCATGATCATGTGATGAAAATTTAGATACTTGGAACTGGCTCATATTTATGATCATTGCTGTGTCCCAAAGTTATGTGATCCCCTTTTGTGACCTTCCGTCAAGTGAAGTCAATGGGGAAACCAGATTCACTTAACAACTGGGTTACTAACTTAATCAGCTGCAATGATTCTCTTAACAACTGTGGAAAGAAAGGTTGTAAAATGGGGCAAAACCCGCTTAATAAATGTCTCATTTAACAGAAATTTTGGGCTCAATTGTGGTCATAAGTCGAGGACTACTTGTAATTTTACTTCCACTGTTCTGCTTGTTACAGAACAGCTGATCGGTGCAACAGCTATTCCTTTGCATCCTATGAGAATTTTTAATTCATTCATAGAATCTGCAGTTGAGTGTTTATATCAAGATTTGGAAAGCTCCCTTAACTGAGGTGACATGCTCCTAATTCTGAACAGCCTTTTGACGGCCAAGCCCCAATACTTTTCACTTGCCTACATACTTGCTTTGTTTTGTGAGCTATTTAAATTCCAGTGGGTGTTCAGCAGGTCTGAAAGAAAAGTTTTAAATAATGTGTAGATGTAAGAGCTGATGTTGAATGGTGCCACATTTCTCATACCCGATCTCTCTTTGGTATGTTGTAGGCTTTCTATATATAGAAGAGGATTTTTGCTTGATGGAAGTCATACAATACATTTAATCTCTTCACCTTAAACGTTCTTACTCTTTTTGTTACCTGTGCTTGGTATATGCTCAGTCTAAGCTGCACATCCATACATTTCCCATTCTTTTCCTATAGATACATTTGCTGAGCACAATTAACCTTGGGGATATTCCAGTTTTGAATTCCAGGATTTGAGGCAGCAAAACTGTGGATCTGAACCTGGAAATCCTTGCTTCGGCAAAAGTAGATTTGAATTCAAACCCTATTACTTGTCTTATACTGTCTATGTTCAGTAAAAACAGAAGCTACCATGTCACATGCTAGAATAAGCAGCATAATCAGTAAATAGGAATAAATAGCATAAAATATGTAATGGGTCAGTTCTAGAAATATATATCAATATTTTACCATCACCATTGAAGTTTTGTACTCTTAGAGTGTATCACATTTTCTTTTATTTAAGCAACAGATTTTACTATTTAGAATTTTTAGTTATGTTCTATAGTGAAAGGGGGCACGCAGAGCCATACTTGCTGGCATGCCAGCCTTCAGCTCCAGTGGACATCATTTTTCATCCCTGCCTCAAAAAGGCAAACAAATAGGGGATAGAAAAGCTACTGTGTTTCCCTGAAAATAAGACCCAACCAGAAAATAAGCACTAGCATGATTTTTAGGGTGCTCCTAATATAAGCCCTACAGGGCTGCGGTGGCTAAGGCGCTGAGCTTCAGTGATTCGAATCCCTAGCGCCGCATAACGGAGTAAGCTCCCGTTACTTATCCCAGCTTCTGCCAACCTAGCAGTTCAAAAGCACATATAAAATGCAAGTAGAAAAACAGGGACCACCTTTGGTGGGAAAGTAACAGCGTTCCGTGTGCCTTTTGCGTTTAGTCATGCCGGCCACATGACCATGGAGATGTCTTCAGCGGCTTTGAAATGGAGATGAGCACTGCCCCTTAGAGTCAGGAATGACTAGCTCATATGTGCAAGGGGAACATTTACCTTAATATACGTATCTCCAAAATAAGCCCCAGTTAAGATTGTCAACCTGGAGGGCAAGGTGGGCATGGCCAGCACAAAACGCGGAGAGCATGGTGCGGCCCAGATGCACTGCACAGCCGCCTGCCCTGTCACGGCTGTGGGCAAGCAAAGATGGAGTGCGTGTGTGCCTTCTGCTTGAAGGGCCAGCAGTCGCAGTGCTCGGACTCGCTTGCGCTTCCCCAAACCCAGAAAGCGCAGAGCATCCTCTCGGCCAAGGAAGCATCACTCCTGGTGCCCTGAAGGATGTGGCACAGCTCACTGGACTTTGGCCCGCGGTTTGCATGATGGCGAAGGGGCTCGGAGGCAAGTGGGTGTGCCAGGATAGAGGGGGCTTCACAAGGAGGGCTCTGTGCACCGGAAGGGAGCTTCAAATTTAAATGTTCGAATCCAAAAAAGAACTGGAAGGGACCTTGGACGTCTTCTAAACCACCACTACCTCGCTCAAATGTTTTCTTGAAAACCTCCAGCAATGGTGCACCCACAACTCCGGGAAGCAAGTTGATCAGGGCAGTTTCTTTGTAGGCTTCTATGCAGACCCTGTGGAGCGCCTGGAGGCTACTGGGTGTCGCTGCAGATTTCAAAGCAATACCACTCTGGAGAAGGTAGGAGCTATGCCACTCCATGGGCTGGCTGGATGTTCCGGAGAAGGCTACCCCTGTGGCAGGGGTAGGGTGGGGTGCGCACCCATGGAAAGCTGCCTTGCCCACATGCTACGCCTGCAGTGCCACGGCCTGCGTCCACCCTCAAAAGGGGAACCTGCTGGTGACGTACAAAGAGGCCCACCTACCTCACTACATCACCCACTGTAAGGGGTGCCTCCCTGACCCCGGTGGCCAGATATGGGCCCAGCACAGACCGGATTGCATGCCCCTCCTGTTCCTCTGCCTGCTGTTTGGAGGACCAGCCCCGTGGTCACAGCGCTTGGACTATGCTTTGCAGGCTGCGCAGCCCCAGAGTGATCCGGTCACTCTGGGCGGGTTGGCTGGTGGGTTGCGCCTGCTGCCGGACATTGTCGGCTCCCGGATCCTTGCCACCTCTTGTGTCTGCACCAGGAGGTGGGGCGCCTGGCCCGGCTGATCTCTCTGATACCACGTTTTTCCCAAAATAAGGGCCAATGTGCCTTTGGACCCCAAAAAACACCAGAACGGGTCTTATTTTCAGGAAAACAGGGTAATATAGAAGACATGAAAGTTACATGCTAAAAATGTGGGAAGATAAGCAAACATTTGCATGCTTTGTACCCACTGAATTGTGCCTGATTTTACAAGTTGTATTTTTTTTTACTGTGGTTATGTGAATCAAGCAGTTATTAAATAAATCTGGCATCAGCCACTAACTTTGCTTGTCAAGTGCCCAAATTTTCATCACATGATCCATGGGGGATACCACATCAGTCATATGGGTGAGGACCACTTTTTTCAATGTCCTTGTAAATTTAAACAGTCACTAAAGGAATGTCAGTAAGTCAAGGTCTTATATGTAGGGTAAGTGGCAATAATGGTGACATGGAGAAGGAATGCAGACCTTCCCCCTCCCCTCTCCCCCCTCCCCCCAATGCTAAAGGAAATCCCTAAACTTGCTTAGCCAAGAAATTCCCATGGTATTGATAGGGGATTTCTCTGAAATTAGTGCATTAGTGTATATGTTCCTGTGCATCTTACAATTGCAGCAGGAAAGAATTACATTACATCTTGGTGCCTATATTATCCCTGTCAATTTGCATTTTGAGAAAGCTTCCTGCAGGTCAAACTAAAAATGCATTTAAAGTTACAATTTGCTTGATTTTTGTGGCTACAAAAAGATAGCATACAGTAATTGTCAGTATCAATGATTGCTCGAGAGTTAACTTTTGCTTTTACATATGCATTAAATACCATTTTTTAAACCTAAGTATACAGTATAATGGAATATATTTCTAGGCATTGTTTGGTGTGATTTATTTTTAATTATACCTTTGGGGTTGATGCCTTGCCATATATAGTGCTTCAGCAGGTGGCAGCACCTGGCTGATTTTGGCTGATGCAAATACTACAGTGTTGGGCCAGATTATTTCAAAGGGGGAGGGGGACCTGAGAATTTCATGTCTCTAAGCTAAATAGCAATGCCAAAAAACTTCTCAAAAATCATTGGCAAACTGCTTCCACATAGACTCCAGGAAATGTATAGCCCAGGGCCTCTTTTCCTTTTTTAAAGTGGTCAAGGGAAAGGCATTTATATTTTAGGATTGTGTCTATGTCCTATTAATATGACAGAATAACTAATTTGGCTGTTCATTGTTACCTTGTTAATTGGCATCATGTTTCTCAAGTTTTGGTTACATTTTGAAAACTTAAGTTTGTAAAACTTGTTTTACATTTTTATAGTGTTTTTATTTACACTATCTCCAAGGAAGAAGAACAGAATTGTACTGGTACACTTGGATCCCCCCCCCCTCCTTTTCACTCTTGATTTTGGCTCTTCACTCAGGTGTAGAAGTCCCTCATACAGTTTTGTCAAAAGACATTGGAAAAAAGGCTTGGCCTAGGTTCTTAAAGGAATTCATTGTTTGCTGTGGATTGTGGGGAAGGAAGATTCTAGTGGCTAAAGAAATAGTTTTGAGTTCAGGTTCAGATTATGCCTGTTTTTAAAGTAGGCAACATTTACAGCCAAGAGCAATCATTCTCATTTGGTATTTTTTTCTTTTTCTTATGTAGACTTGTTCATTTTCTAAACCCATTTCCTGTTCCATCTTCATTGGAAAATGGTTGTTCTGACCATCATTATCATCTTTTAGATTCTATTTATAAATACTGTACATGGAGGACGGAGGTATCTGAATGAGCCAAAAAATGAAGGTAATCTACAGCTGGTTACTCTTGGCTCTCTCTAACAGGAAAAAACTGAATTAATCCTTCCTGTGATTTCTACTGCTTGTAAGATTGGTTATGTATCAATAGGATGCCATGATCTCCTTGTCTCTATTCCCTGTTCATCCCATAATCTTCAATTACTCAGCATTTTGTGTCACATTAAGCCTTAGTTTAGTGGTGGCTTGATGAGTAAGCCATAATTGTAGTGTTTCCATAACAGCATTTTATAGAGCCATCAGAACCCCCTGTTTCTCTGCCTGCCTTGGGAGTAGGTAAGGAATGTTTATTGAGTCTTCCGTTTTATACTGATACTGCTTAATGTCTGAAGATTGGGGCAGGTCACAGAAACTGAAATAAGTGATAGCAGTGTGACTTCCTGTGAAGGCTAATACTGGCATTTTAGCTGCCTTTTTGTGCAGCTGGCTGGCCACTGTAAAAACAGACTGCTAAGACTAGATGGGTTTGATAGAGGCAACTGCTTATTTTTTTACAAATAAAACTCAAAGTCTGGTTTTATGCATAAAGGCAAATCCTAATGGATTATAATATGAATTAGTACAGGTAGTCCTTGACTTACAACCACAATTGAGCCAGAAATTTCCATTGCTAAGCAAGGCAAGTATTAAGTGAATTTCCCCCCATTTTGCAACCATTTTCGTCATAGTTGTTAAGCGAATCACTGCAGTTAAGTGAATCATTAAGCAATTAATGGGAGAAGCCATTAATCTGTATAACACCAATAACTATGAGAAGCTTCCAAATCCGTTCCCTGTGTGTGAGTTCTATTACACCTTAAGCTCAGGGTGGTGGTAGCCATGGAGCCCCCTCCCTTTTCTTTTACCACCCAGTAACATGGTTCAGTAGAGACAGTGACTGGTCCAGAGTCATGTGTGTGAGAATGGACTATATACTGTCCAATCCCAAGATTCTAGGTAGGCTACAATAATAAAGATGCAGCAAAACCATAAAAACGTCAATCATCCATAAAAATTTGAATATATAAAAACAGTTCCCTCTCAAAACCCACCCATCAAAACAATCTCCAAAAACACAGCCCAAAACCATAATTCGTATACAGAAGTCAGACGAGATAAGATTGTTTGAACGGCTTTGCAGAGGCAGTAACATTTCAAATGTGGGGCAGGATGTTCATGGTCCTCCAAAGGACTTGGAGACCTGACCATATGAATTCCTAACATAAATGATTTAAGATAAGGAGTTGGAAGAAGGAATGGCTTTTGAAGAGACTGCATCTGCTACTTGAAAACAGGAAACACAACCAAGTTCCTTTTCTGTCCTTGATAAGGATTCAATCACCACCACATGTTGTAGTTGATGACTTCAGGTTTAGAAAGTCTTGTCTCAGTATATGAAGCTCCAGCACTTTAGTCCTTGACATTTTACAGAGAAAATCAGTCTTGCTGATTAACAATATACCACACATTTAGACAGCTGTAACTAAACATCTGGATGAGATTATTTGGTTTGAGAAGGAATAGGGGGTTGGGGCAATGATTTATAGAATGTTTCTTTGGCTGTAAATCCCAGTTGTAATTGGGACTTTTCGGTCCTTAATTGTTTGCAGCAAGGAGTGGAACTCAGTGGTTCCCAATTCATGGCAGGGTCCAGAAACCCAGTTGGTGGGGAGCAGGCTGAGGCTTGTTGCTAGGATACTGTTGCCTTTGTTTTGGTCCCAGCTCAATCCTGTATTTAAGACAGTGTATACATTTCTCTGCATTGTTAATGTAATTTGTTCAGGCAGTAAACCACCAAGTGCAATTGAAGGAATCTGATATTCAGAAACACCAGAGGCCAACCTTTTGTGGGCAGGTTATGGTTTGAGGCCTAAAAAGGGATGAAAGATTTGATGTGAGTGACTAATTATATGCTGTACATGCAAGCCATTGGGCCCTCCATATTGTTGTGATGGGCTCTTGTTAATTGGCAAAAAAAAAGCAATGGCCTGCTTTAGAATCGGTGGGTCAAGTTTTTTTTTAATACTGTAGATGATTAATTCTTTCCATGTAAACATAGGTGCAATATCTGAGAAAGTACTGTTGTGCAGTACTTGAACATTCTGTTCTGCAATAGCTGCTTGTCCTAATATTTTTTTAAAAAAATGCATCATTCAGGCTCAGTCTGTTTCAAAGATTTTAAAAATAGGTAGCTTATGACAAGTTGACTTCTTTCAGACTGTTTAGAATGTATAGTGTTTAACAATAAAAATGAAAATAGATGCCCTTTGGTAAAATGATAAACGTGTACCAGCTTGGAATAGAAATTTTTTTCATATGCTGTTTTTGCTTCTTAAGAGAAAGATAGGCTCATGAGAGTAAAATAAAAACTATCCCTCTTCTTCTCAACCCATTAGCCAGATTGAAGTACTACCCTTTGGCACTAAATACAAGTTGTAAAGAGTTTGGACAAGTTACCTTTTCATCCCACCATCTAGTTAATGTTTTAAATCTGTTTACTTCCATCTTGTATGGTTTTTTTTGTTTCCAATGTGTATGCATGAAATCCTCCAATGTTATTATTAGAAGTATTTCTATTGTATATCTGTTTTAGATGTCATCTTCAAACATCTTTCTCTGTTACTCCCTGTATTGGTTCCTATTGACCTTTATAGCAAACATGGGCAATTTTCTGGTTGGATATTATAAAAAGGGTGGCATTTGAAACTGTAGGGTCCCGTTCACTTTTTTCTTGCTATTTTTATACTGTCTTCCTCTCCACCTTTCTGCTCTATAGTGGTGTCCCTACTGCAGATCACTTGTTTCTGGCTCAGTGAAAAAGCCAATATTCTTGAACATAAAGCTGGGAGTTGGATTTTGGGGAGTGGGAGAATTCTATTTCCCTCCCAGAAAACCTGCCTGTTTCCCCTAGCAAGAAATTAATAAGCAACAAACTATTTCAGCGGACTTGATCTGGGTAGTAAGTGAAAGTGGTCTGTCTGTATGAGAGTATACATATATATTTTATTGTAGTGTATAAAATGTAGGTATGTGCACTTCTCTGGGTTTCTCAGGCAGTTTGTACAATCATCGGAGTGAAAAGGCTTGCCAACCCACGATTTAAAAGCTTTGTCAGTTATTACTGAGTACAGGGAGTTTCTTGGCCAAACCATCATACAGGATGCCAAATTAAAAGATTATTGAAAGACTGTTAAATGTTCATTACTGAAAGAATGAAATGAAGACAGTAACTATATACTTTATGCATATATTGGATGTCTCATCTTTTGATAAAAAATAACTTAAGGGCATTTACTATAGTCTGTAAGAATATCTGCTCTCAGAATTAATACATGCACACTTAATGAAGTCTGCATTCCCAGAGTGACTCATATTTCTGATGGGGGAAATATCAACAAAAATTCAAATGGGAGAAATAAATTTCCCACAGCAGTTCCTTCAAAGTCCATTCATCTTCCTATTCTATCTTCCTCTTCCTAGGATACTTTTGGCAATTAGTAGCTGTAACTTGTAATGGCCAATAGCAGAAACCAAGCTATGTTTCCTCTCAGTTGTGCAGTCCCAAGGCAGTAAATAAGAATGTGGAATTTAGGTTACCAGGTCAGACAACCAGTGGGACTGATAGTGTGGGAGTATTCTGACAACCTCTTGACTGATGCTTGTGTTGTAAGACAGTGGGATACTATTGACTATGTTAATTAGTTGACTTCATTGGCTCTGCTGTGTGAAGGTGATCTACGGCAGTTGTTCCTTATGTAAAGCATTATTGCTGAGATTTTGTAATTTTGGAAATATAGAGGGTGGTGGGAGTTTATTCAGTCTTTTGGATTGTTGTTTATTTTCAAGCTGTGTAATAATTTTATCTTAGCACATCTTGGATGTTTCATTTATTTTTTAAAAAAAACTACACCAATTCCAGTAAATGATACATAATCATTACAAATCACTCTGTATATTGCTTACAAGGCCTCCTGCCACTCTATAGGGTCAGTGGTGTGACCTGGCTCCAAAAATACTTACTGTAACAGAATGTTGTATGTATGAGAAAGAACATTGTTGACATTAGACACTATTTTTTTTGTTTTTTTAGTGCAGGACAGTTTTTTAAAGCAACAATCAAGATAATAGGTCCAGGTGATACAGTGGCTGCAATATAAATAGTATGTTAGGAACATGATGTCAGGAGCTTTCAATTCAGGAAACTGCTATACCAAATATATATATAATGAGTAAATTCCTCAATGGATTAAGGAGCCGTGTGGGTTTTGCTTATTTGCCTAATGTTGTCCCCAAATGTTGACCATCTTTCCCATGAATGAAGCAAGGTCCCCTTCTTGTAGCTGTGAAATTGCATAACTATGTTAACTTGAGAGAGAACTTCTTTAAACATCCCTCAAAAACAGATACACATGAATGCAGAGAGGGAGAAATATTTAATTGCTTCAATTTATAGAATTCATACAGTCAAGTTTTACCCAAAAGTAATTGGTCCATTTGAAAAACTAGATGTTTTGAAGAGCCGGAGTTATTCCTGGTTCTGTTTTTTCTTGTTGTGTGTGGGACTATTAGAAGCTGTTAGCATTCCAGTTCAACTTATCAGAGAGTGTAAATTTCACTCTCTTCCTTACACGCTCAATAAAAAGCAGAGCTCAAGGTTAGAGGGAACAGAATGCTGCTTCCACCATGCCCAGAAAAAAACTTGTTATTAATTCCTGAGCTAATTCTTTGTTTTCTTTATATTTTATTATTTCCTTAGTCATCTTCAGTAGACATAATTTATCATTGATTTCACCAAAACTAGGTGCATTTTTAAAATTCTTCATTCCTAGTGCCTACAAATTATAATTTACTCTTGGCAATCCACACAGTTCTCTTGACAAGACCTTCAGAAGTTTCTGGACATTGCCTCTTTCTTAGGGTCAAAAGAAAGTTGTTGACCCAACGTCACCCTGAATGCCCATGGCAGAATTAGCTTCCCGGTTTCTAGCCTGATGCTATAACCGCTATACCTTCTCAGAATATTTCTAGATTTCATCATATTAGCTAAGTTTAAAATAACATTGTGTCTAGCTTTGAATCTGTTTCAATTTGACTTCTTGCTCTGGCTTGAAAGAGAGACTTGCCCGGTTCTGGTGCTGGCAGTTTGATTGCCAATGAGTATCACCAAGCCCCCTGATAACTCCCTTGTTATCAGCTAAAATTCATGGTCCCCACTAATCAGGGTCATTTATGTCCAGCAGATTTCTCAAGGAGAGAGGACTATGCTGCTTGCCAGCCAATCAAAAATTGGAAAGTGGACTGGAGGAATAATATTGGTTAGATTTGAAAGATTAAGGAGATTACTGGAGAGCAGAAAGGGGCAATTGAAAGGATGGGAGAACCTCTGTTATTCTGGCATTACAACTTGATGCTGTGATTAGGCAGTTTTGACAATATCTGTAAAGTTCTCCAGGACCTGTTCTGCTGCTTGTCGGTTTTAAATGACTCCATTAAACTTTTCCCATCTAATGTGTCTCTCCTTCCAAGGTCGGCCCTGCAGAGGTTTGAGTAGTCATTCAGTTGTGTGTAAAGTGGCTGTGAAGAGCCCTCTGTGCACTGTATGAATAGGCTACATATCCATGGAAACCAGATCAGGCTGGCTGGGTGATCTTTGACCCACTTGTTGCCACCATGCTGTTCAACCTCATATGCCAGGATTTGCAGTTTCAGTGTTTTGCCTCTTCCTCTTTCCCATGGGGCTGAGAGGCCCCGTTGCCTTTTCAGAGGAAGTACAATCATAACACTAGCTTGTTCAGCCCTTTCCAGCTTTAACATCTTTTTGAATCTCTGTCCTAAGCTCTTGGTATTTCTCTAAACCTGTCAATGTTCAAAACACAGAACAGATTTTTCAGAAACGTCCAAAATCGCATTAAATATGTAAAAAAAAATATGTTTCACTTTGAATTAGCATGAGAATACTTGAAAAGTTTTTGAAACTCTAGCTGGGCTCATATATTGTAACAAAAACAATAAAGAATCAAAACCAACAAGTAAGATTTCAAGGATTACATACGAATTATGCCATAAAAATAAGATTGTCTTAAATGTCGTAAGACTAAATATGAAAGATTCAGATATTCAAGGATTTCATCTGTTTTTGCCATTGAAGGAATGTAAGTGATTCTGGTTGTTGACTTGGAATCTTGCAATATCATAGACATAACCCAATTTGGAAACATTTTTCTTTTGTTGCTCTGCTTTTGGAATTTACAGATCCAAAACATTTAATTCCTAGGGTTAAACAATTCCTAAACAGAGGGCCTTGCTAGAATTCCTACAGCTATTAAGATGCAGAGCTGTGATTTCTCTTGTTATATCAACAAACAAATGGCGACTAAACACATTCTGCTGAATTTGATTTGGAGGCAGTTTTGTCTTTACATGCCTTCCAAATATTTATTTAATCATTGAATTTCATTAGGGATGAAAAGCTGGTGGTCCAGGAATTAATAGGTAAATTCTGTTTGAATCTGAGAGGTAATGAAATAACATTTGGGGCAGCATGTTTTAGACTAATTGTTCAATCCCCAAAGCTATTCTGCTTACTTGATAACACAAATTCAAAGAAAATTATATTTGTTTTGGAAAATAATACAATTTTTATTATAAAATGGTGTTTTTCTTTTGAGAGATTCATACTTCCTACTTAAGCCATAATGTGTGAATCCAGCTATAATGGTTTTTACAGATCTGATTCAGAATATTAATAGCTTGTTTAACAAATTATAGTAGAACATGCTATTGAAAGTATCCATTTTATTTAGCCTGGTAATTTTTTGGTTTGCTTTTAGACTCTAACTTATATTTTTTCACACACAAAACTTGCAAGAGTGCATACTGTCTGAAATTTAACTTTATGGAAAATTCCTACATGAATGGTGTGGATTAGGTAGGTAGGTAGGTAGGTAGGTAGGTAGGTAGGTAGGTAGACAGACAGACAGACAGACAGACAGACAGACAGACAGACAGACAGACAGACAGACAGACAGACAGATACCTTCCTTCCCAGAGAATAAGCCCAATCTGGCTTTTGAGTGCATGCGCTAAAATAAGTTGTCCCCCGAAAATATTGCAATACAGCAGCAGCCATCAGGTGATCTTGCTCGCCATTGCCTGCACTTCAAAAATAATAAGACCTCCCCGAAAATAATACCAAGTGTTTATTTCGGGGGTCACAGTAGATACGGTAGGTCATATATCTCATCTTTACCCACTGCTATCCCTGCTGAGTGAGTTTACTTTTTTCTGTTTATAATAATTACATATTCTCAGGTAAAGTCACCACACATCTGAAATCTTTCTAATTTTAATTACTTGATCTTCAAGAATGGACTGTAAGGTCACACCTCAAGAACATGCCTTCAGCATTTCTATTACATATAAATCATTTGAAAGGTATTAAGTATTATTTATATTTTTATCAAGATTATTTCAAGTGCCTCTAGGTTATAGGTCACACCTCAAGATCATGCCTTCAGCATTTCTATTGCATATAAATCATTTGAAAGGTATTAAGTATTATTTATATTTTTATCAAATTTATTTCAAGTGCCTCTAGGTTATAGTTTTCAAGTACATTTTAACTGAAGCATATTTAATTCTTGTATATTTAATATCTAGATTGTAAAAGTGATATGATTTTGCTTTTTCTTCATAGTTTCTATAAAACCACACAAACTGTTTTTCCTCTGTTCTTCATTACACGTTTCTATCAAATGGCTGTGCTTCTCAGGATCCTTTTATTTTCAACTTGTGTGTTATAATTAATGGTATCCAAAAGTGAGAATCCAGATTTTAAGTTGTTTTCATGATTTTTTTCAGATTTTAAATATTTTATCGCGCAGATTTGCTGTAAATTATATCTAGTTTTCAAAAAATATAGTTTTTAGGTTTATTTGGTATACAAGTTTTTAAAATATACTTTTTAAATTTTTTTATCCAAAGTGAAAAAGGATTTTTAAGCTATTTACTAATTGGTAGTTTATATATAGTGTTCTAATGCATCAGTGGACAGACAGCATAATGGTTTGTGTTGGAATCTTGCTACTTTGAACTATGTTTTGTTATTAACGTATGAAGTCTTGCTATATTTGGATAAATAACACCAAAAATAATGGTCATAATCTCGTTTTAAAAATCAATATGCATATCCAAAGATATTAAATTGTGACTTTCTCAATGCTTATTGATCCTTCCTTACTAAGAGTTTATTATGGTTTTAGGAAGACAATTATGTTTTAGAGGAGGAATAATCCATATTACATTTTCAGTTCAAGAACGCTTACATGTAATTGAATATATATTTGTAACCATTTGTTCTTTCTTCCTGTGGATTTAAAACTAATCCACGTGGCTGTATTTAAATTAACTGTCCAAATCTTTTAGACAAATGTGACAGTTTTTAAAAAGTGTCTATTTCTTAATATATTTTCAGCAAAAAAAGTAAATTTACATCTTGCCATTATGTCTTTTGTCCCCAAAGAATTCCAATATTGAATATTATATTATATTAACATATAATTGAAATAATATTTGCATATATCGTAGTTAAAAATATTCTCCACGGCAAATTGACATTGAATTGTATAAATAATCTTATTTCCTGCAGCAAAATGCTCCTCAAAATCAACAAATAGGATTACTTTTTCTGAGCTAGCTACAGAGACTTCTAATCAGTATAATGGATTATTTTGAAATAGTATTACAGTAGATTATGAAGAGTGAATTAATTCCAAATTCTTTGGAACAGTCTCTTAATCCATTTGGTTTTAACTACTTCTATCTGCAGATTAAATCCTGGATCTTGTGATGTGGGGGTTTCAAGTTCATATATTGCTTGTAATATCCTCCTTCAGTTTCTCCCTCCACATGTTTCAACTTCAGTCCAAATTCAGTTGTTTAAAATTAGGCAGGTTATGGCCATGAGACTCCATAATTTGAATATTTCTTTAATACGTGCTTTAATGTGCGATGAGGTCTGGTGAAGCCGATCACTCCTTATTTGCAACTGGTAGCAGTTTTAAAGTTTTAATACGCTGTGGTATGTGAGCTGAAGATTTTTATGAGCATTTAACCCCACACAGTGTATTAAATACTTGTAAAGCAAAGTGAACCTTGCCGTTCGTTGTTGAAATGCAGGAAATCTGGCCTTTAAAAACATTCCTAATTGGCTATAGCAACTCTCTTTTTCTTTTCCTTCCTCCTCTTAGTTTACTACAGGCTTCTCCCAGAGTAAAGACCTGTTCCTGAAATGACTATAGCAGATGTGGGCAAGTCAGGGCCTGTTGTCTATACCCCATTGTTCAGGTTTAGGTTTGCAGACCCAGTGAATTGTATGAATTGGTGAATCTTAATCCCCAGCTGAGGAGAAGCTGTTTGGCAAATGGCAGGTTAATTTGCAGACAGCAGGATGCATTGTACTGTGTGTGTGGCACAACAGCATGTGGGAGAGAAATAGTTAAAATCCTTTTCATTCTCCCAGTTGCTGAGAGGAGGAAGAAAAGGAAGGTAACAAGCAACTGGGGCTTGTTCTAATCTCTCTGGAATGTAACCATTTTGAAACTTTTATAGCTTCAATATGCCATTCACGCACTTGCCAGCTCTTTTTTCCTCTTCTTCTTCTTCTTTTTATTTTGCACATGGATTCCAGCACAAGAGGTGCTCTCTTCAATTCAGAGGTGTTGTTCAACTTCCCACATCAACCCTTTTATACTTTTCCCATTCCTTGTATGTTTTCAGAATGTGTCTCCAGCCTTGCATATTGTTCTCTGAACTTAGTAAAAAATAAATAATAATGTTTTTTTATAGCTCTTAAAAAAAAAAAACACCAGCCCAGTTTGCAGCGGTTTCTCTGCTTATAAAATGGATTAGAAAGTTCATTTTGTGACCAAGCGTGCCAAGTAGAAAAGAAGGGTGGAGTGTAAAGATATACAGCTGGAAAATGACGGCATGTAGGAACTTTTCATTAGTAGGTTTTTCTGTGTGTATTTAGGTATTTTAGGTGTCTTGCCTTCTTTGTCATTCTCCATTCAGAGGTTCCAAGAAAGCTGAGTCATCGAATGGAGTAGCGCTTGCTGCCCTCGTAACCCAGGCTTGTTATAGGTGCCTTTTAAAATTACTTTGCAGTAAACGGCAAATGAACTCACACCACCACTCAATGTTTGGAAACAGATTGGAGCTGTACAGCAGCCAGATCCAGGGAGTTCCCCAATCTAAGCAGCCGCTTTGATCTCAGGTCTTGGAGAGTAGATCAAAGGCAGTCATTTAGGAAACTACTACTACTGTACTCACAGTCCAGAGTGTACTGTAGGTCATTGAGCTAGCTTGTTGGGAGTCATGGGGCCAGCTGCATACCAAACATACTCCTTGTACAGATGACAGCCCTGGCTCCCTGCCTTTTCCTCAATTGGCTGTTGCAGGAACCTTGGAGACTAAGATCTGATTACAGGTCCTGTGCCCAGCTCTGCACAAAGGGCAAAGTTTCAGCACTAGCTTTTCTAAAATCTCAGTGGCGACTCAATGTTGTTTTCTGCTCTGTGTTATTTTCCGCTCTAGTGTCACATTCTTTCTCCCTCGTATCACATTATTTTCTGAAAAGTAATAATCTAAAATATTGGCTCTAGGGTGTGGTCATAATAGTTATTGCCTATGACTAACCATAGTAGACAGCAACAAAATCAAGTAAAATCCAGAATTAGAAAATACAATTTTGAAAGTGTAACGTTGTTGCTGGAAAAGGGAATTTAGATATCACAGTGTCCACCGTGCTACGGTGAAGTGTTAGCAGCTGCAGATGCCAAACACATGAAATTCAGACTATCAGAAACTTGATGTAAGAAATTTGTTATATCACCAGACTCCACAGTTGCTGTTGCAGCGTGCAAAGAAAAGTTAAAAAGTTGAATAGTTTCTGAGCAGAAGCAGTGACTGTGTTGGGCTTTCTCAGTTTCATGCTACATATATGCCCTTGCCATGATATTTTATCATCTTCAACTAGAAATATACTACTAATCAGTAATCATACCTGTTGAGATTAATGGAAGCTGCACGTATAGAAGACGCAAGGTTAGAGAAAACTAATACAGCAGTTTTAGAGCCCAAGTTGAAATCATGCAGGGAAAAAATAATATTATCCTATCTACCACAGTGTTTGCATCATATTCATATTGTAGTTGGTTTTGACATATTCTCTGTGCTAGGAAGTATTCCAGAGAATGGCTTAAAAAAGAGTGTTACTTATAATCTTGATCTATACTTCAAATTACTTCTGTTGCCTTTGCTTGTTATTCAATCTCAGGAATTAAGCATTGGATTGATCTGAATGGCATTTTTGCTGTACATCCCTTTTTTATTCTGTGGTCTGTCTTTTTTGTCCTCTAAAAACTAAAGGATTGAGAGATGGACTAGCTTAGTACAGTGACCTGCCATTGTAAATCCTCAGAGTTGAATTGTAGAGTCCTTGTTGCTCTCTGAGCTTATTTGCTTGCGTTACCCAACTAGGCAATAGCAATAGCAGTTAGACTTATATACCACTTCATAGGGCTTTCAGCCCTCTCTAAGCGGTTTACAGAGTCAGCATATTGCCCCCAACAACAATCTGGGTCCTCATTTTACCCACCTCGGAAGAATGGAAGGCTGAGTCAACCCTGAGCCGGTGAGATTTGAACAGCCAAACTGCAGAACTACAGTCAGCTGAAATAGCCTGCAGTGCTGCATTTAACCACTGCGCCACCTCGGCATCTGATGCAAACATACAGTATCATGTCTGCAAGGAAACAAATAGGAGATTGGTGGACTTTATGGACACAATCTGTAATTATTGCAGTAACAAGGTATATATCTTTACTTAGGGACAACACCGTCATTTCAGCATATCACGGGATCTTGCCTACAGAAAAATATTAGGCTACCAAGCTTAAGCTTGTAGAAACTAACCGCTTGAACTTTAATTTGTGAGTCCTTGCAAATGACGCTTTATTGTAACAACTGCCAGTATCCTTTTTGTAATGGTTCATCAAGTTTATAAGAATTGCTCTTTAGTTGCTGCCTAAAGGAGTTATTTTGAAGGAAATAATCCTTTTGGCTCATGGTTGGTGTTGGGAGGCCAGTTGTCTTTTCCTTCGCTTAGGAGGAAGGATGTTTGCTTGTGCATTTTCATTCATTTTTATCCTGGTATTGTTAGTTTTGGCTGTATTCAGTTTGAAGTTTTGAGGCTGAATTTTACAGCTAAAATGTAAAAGGTTGAAGAAAAACAGTTCTCCATTGTGGACAAAGCAGTCTGTTACAGTAGACTATTTGTGTGTTTTATGGGAATGAGATAAGCTCTCTTCCTGTTTCATGTCAAGTATTCACAAATCCCGCTTCCTTTGTCCAAAGGTGCTTTCTTCATTGGTCACCTTCCAATTTTTGCTTCTCATCTCCAAAGGGAAAAATCCTGAATACTTTCATATTTTTTTAAAAAAATAACAAAATTGGCAGTAGCTCTAAAATTCAAAATGTTTGCTCTGCTCCCGAGGAGGAATGTGAAATCTGGCCTTAATCTTGTGCTGGATGCTAACAAATAAAGCTGCTTTCTATAGAAGCTCAATACTGCTGTGAAAATATTAACTATATCTTTACTGGGCCTCAGAGAGCATAGGGTTTGGTCTATCCACTAGGAACTGTATACAAATCCCCAAATCCACCAGATTTTAAGAAGGAACTTTGAATAGGTGCAGAAAAGAACAGTCAAGATGATGCATTTAAAGTTTTTAGGATATGCTTGGGTCTAACCTTGAGAAAAGGCCACTGATATATGATAGCACAGTTCAAATACGTGAACGGATGTCGTGTAAGAGGAGGGCAAGACCTGTTCTCGGATTTAAGTTACAGAAAGGCAGACTCCAATTAAATACTAGATCAAAACTTCCTGAGAGTAAGAGTTCAACATTGGAACCTCTTATCTGAGAGATAGTGGGTGGAGTTTTTCACTAGATGTGTTCAAGTAGAAATTAGATTGTCATCAGTCTGGGGTGTTTTAATTTGCATTCCTTCATTGAGTAGGGAGCTGGACTGTAAGGTCTAAGTGACCTTTTCCAAACTCTCAACTCTCTTCTTGGAAGGATAAAAATAAATAAATCTCAAACTGCTGGTACAATTTGTTTTAGTTTGTTCTTGCAGGACATTCAACACTTAAATTTTCTCACTATAATTCAACTGAATTAATTGCTCATCTAAAGCTGAAATGTGAATCCCAGTGCATTTCTTACTTCAAGTCCTAACTTGCAAGTGCAGTTAGTGTGAATGTGAACCATGTTTGTTTATTTTTATCAAATTTATTTTAAAATGTAGAATTGCCCAATAGCTGCCTTCTAGGTGGTCTGCAATAAAATACATTAAAATATACAATCTGAATAAAAACATGAGACAATAAAATCAAAATGAAAAACCATACAAGCTAGGCAATGGTAAGAAATGAAAACTGAGGAAATTAATGCTTTCACTAGGCACTCAAATTATGCTAATGTGAGTACCAGTTGAGCCTCATCAAGAAAGGGAATTAAAAATAAATTTTATAATTTCAGAAATTCACTAGAAAAACCTGCCTTTTAAAGCTACCTTTGATGGGAGGGACCTGGTGGAGAACTTCATTACATCCACTTAAAATATCCAATTGATACAAACTAGTGAAGATGTTCCTTAGATAACAGATCCTAACCCAGGTCTTAAATGGGAATTTCGCAACATAAGGATATTTTTTTGTGAAAAAAACTATTTCTGGTTGTTACACTTAAGGGGACATTATTGAGATAGTGGAGATAAGAAAAGAGACCTTTCAAAACAAAAGTTATTTCAAAACAAAAGTTCATTTAAAGAAATTGATTCTTGTGAGTTTAATATACTTTGGTCTACAAACCAAGGTTATTGATTTGAATGCCCTAAAGGGCACTGCCTTCTCAATTTGTCTGCAAGGAATTGTAGCAGTATTGTAATTTAGAGAGAATAAGGCATAAGAGTATTAAAATATTCTGAAGATGTGACTGGAGGCAAAACCTTTTGGAATGTTTTTGTTTCTTACCCTAAACTGTTTTGTCCAACATAGAGAATCCATTAAGATTGGGGTATATTATAAATATTGTAAAGCAAATATCTATATGAATGTGGATTTAGTGGTTAATTGTTGTAATGAAATGAGCAGCCAGATTGTATTTCAGTTGTCTTTGAACAAATCTATTCAAAGGTTGTCTTCTAGGCCTTCTACTTTCAAGGTAATTTTCAAGGCAATCTGTCCAGGCATGTGGAATATTTTATATGCTGTCAGCCAAAAGTATTCTTTATTCAATTGCTGTATTTCTTCTGCCATACATAAACATGTTGAAAATTGTAAAAAATGCTAATGTGACTATTATATGTGTGAATTTTGTAACTCTTTGCTCTTAACTTATCCTTTCCAAAATACTGAAAAGGTTTTTAACAATATTTCATTGTGTGAAAATCTTGCAATCACTCAATAGAAAGGATGATATCAGTTTATCCTCTATTAGCTGAAAAAAGTTCTAAAGCATTTATATGCTTTAAATACGTTCTAAAAGTTTGTAATATATAAAAAAAGATATGAAAACAGAAATAGATCAAGATAACTTGCATGCATTCCACTACCAAAGTATTGTCAATATTAATTATGCTTGCATGATTTGAATTAGATAGGTGGCAAAGGAAATACAATTTATCTGATTTAAAAAAAATGCTTTTACCTTTCTTATTTTGGTCTAAGAATAGTTGTCTAAGTTTTTAAGAGACTGTTGTTTTCTCGGCTTTTATGCACCATTTCCCACCTGAAATAAATAGTTAGAGGAAATCTGAAAGTTTGTTTTAAGTTGAAGGGTTAATCTTCCATTTAAATTATTGGTTGTTCAGCCTCCAAACAAAGCATGCTGGGATTTCCTTCCAGCTGTTTTACATCATGAAGATTTGTGTGTTAGGGAAATTCCATTGCACAGCTGCAACTCATCCAGTCCACATTCTCAAACCTCCAACATTTCACAGGACCCATGTATTCAGCTATAATGGCATGAGATACTTATCTTTCTCTGCTAGAAATGCAATGCAAAATAGCTTTATTATGTCCAGCAACGAAGACAAATGTATGTTATTGATGCTAGAAAATTATATAAAAATGCATTTTCATATTTATATTTGAATGTGAAACCAGCCTAAAATTAATGAGCATGCTTTAAGCTTTGAAGGCTACTTTGGTGGATTTGATTTAAATAGTTCATATTGAACAGTAATGATTTGGCTTATTTAAAAGCATTCTCAGTTTGACCATTGAAATATAGAATAAATCAATAGTTATTGAATACTAATAAACTGAAGATACGTTAATCAGTGCAATTAGATTTTCTTATGGTTGGCTTGTATAACATTTGGTATATAGTGTTAGTACCTAACTTTTGCTGAATCAGTTGTTCCTTATCCCGTTTCATGTAAGAAATATACTCTAGTATTTACATAGAAATAAGATTATATAATTTATTATTTTTAGGTTACCTAAGCAGCTTGAAAACCAGTGCCGAGGAACCAAATCCTCAGGAATTACAATACTATCTTGGTGTTAGGCTAAAAATACACCACAACCATTGAAGAGATTTCTGATATTAAAAAATAACCCACCAAAAAACCACCTTTGTATTAAACTAAACTTGGACAATTAAGCTTTGGAAAAAATATTATTTTTTCACTGTGATTGTTTATCTGATTTCTTTAATCTGATTTCTTTCAGTATCTTCAGGTGAAATGGCCACTTCTAGATGTACCATCTGGAGCTACACTAAAGGATGCAAGATCTCCCTCTCCTGCCCATTTAGTAAGTGCTAGTGGTTTATTTATAGGTCTTGTTAAATGAAAGTTTATTTATGAATATATACACCTATATCCATATTCCTTCAGCACAGTTAGTTTAGAATGACTGAGGCTATTATGTTCAAGATGTGGGGCATAAAAATTGAATTTCTAATTAAAATAAAGGGAAAGATGATTCCTTGTAAATTATTGTGTGATAGTTATCTATCTCACATGATACTAGTTTGTTATGAAGAGCATTTTCATCACTACCACAAGTGTTCTAAAGAAGCATTCTTTAGTTCAGCAAAAAGAAACTCAAGAAAAAAAAAAAACCATTGAAAAATGAGACAATTAATTTTCAAGGCATAATATCTTGCAGCTGTGTCTAAAATATCTCTGCCTCAGGCTTTGAATTTCGACTTAGGTTTTCATGAGTCCACCATAAAAACATGTGACTAGAAGAATCTTTTGTTTCAATGGCAAAATAAGACAGTGATACTCTTAATTAACTGAAAAGGGGATCTTTCAACTCCTCCCCACACCCGCATTACTACAGATTGAACTGCATTGTATCACGCAGCCCAGACCTTCCAGTGTATTCATGCTGAAAGAAATTTTTTAGATTTTTCAGAGCATTCATGATGACAGAAATTACACTGCTGGAATTGATTTGAAATAATCTTATGATTTAGAAAGGAAAATGAAATATTTTTGAGAGAGAGTTTCATACAGCAAATAGCAAATTACATAGCAGAGCAAAGAGAATAACACTAAAAGTTGTAGCTGAAATTAAAATCTTAAAAATTCTTAGAGGGATTGACTTGCTAAAGACAACTTTCCTGAATATTTAATGTTGAGCTTTAATACCTGTAAAGCAACGTGTTCATTTATTCATTGACTGCTCATTTCAGCACCTCCGCTATGACATGATCACAATCCGGACACTTGGATGCTCAGCCATGATGACAACACGGTCATGTGATTGCTATTTGCAACCTTTCCTGTGGCTTCACCATATTTCAGTCTGCTAAATAGTGCATAGCATGAGTTCATGAGGCTGCCGTTCTTGAGATGGCTGCACCAGGCTAGTCTTCTACGCTTGAAACCTAAGAAACATCAAGCCTAGTTAGTAGTTGCTTATATGGGATATCTTTAGAATATATCAAGGATGGAGTAGATTGGGAAATTGAAAAATTATCTACAATGGTAGCAGGGGCTAACTACTTCGTCCTAGAAAACTATACGTATCTGTCCATGAAATTGCCAGAAATCAGGTTTACTTAAACAATACTTCTATTACTATTTCGTTAAATTTCTTGGGAAATATGTGTTCATTTTAAAAGTAGTTTTGAATATTTTTTTATAGTCAAAACTGAATTACTTTTATTTAAATTACTTTAGTTAAAGAACTTCCTGAGACATGTCCTTTAAAAGGACACTAATTTATGCAGGGTATCACTAAAATGTGTATTGAGGGAGTGGGGGGAATGCACCAGGCAGATCTCCCTAAAATGGGCTTGAAAGTTTAGGGTGTTATCATCAAAAATGGTTGCCACCTCCCTTGCCTTCAAAGTTATGGTGGCCCAGAGAAAGGGCTCCAATATTGATCTTGATACTAAGGATGATGATACAAGGTTTAAATCCCTAATTAGCTTATGTCTTAGCTATCTGAATTTGGCTAAAAAGAAAAATGGACCTTTTGCCAGTACGGTTGTTTTAGGACATGATGGGATGTGTGCTAATTAATTATTTTGCAACATGTACTAGCAGCAGAAGACAAAACAAAACAAGCTTCAGCCTTTCCCAGAAATGATCTGATGATCCTAAAATGAATAGATTAGACCACAACTAGCTTGTGCTAAGAATGGTGAACATTATATGATTCTGAAAAATATTATCATATCAAGAGTATACAGGCAAAATGGTTAAAAAATTACAAGGGCTGTTTACTACCATTTATAAGAAATCTTATTTATACTTCTTGATAGGATTCCTCACAACCTTCTTATGAAGTGGTTTCAAGTTTTCATTTTGGATCCAGTTCTTAGATTGTGCCGAAATGAGAGGATCTTCTCTAGAGCAGGCTTGGACAGCTTAAGAAAGGTGTGAAGAAGTCCAAGAGAATGTGGGTGTTGTTTATGAGCATAGTCAAGAGATAGGAAAAAGCAAGAAAGATTCTTTTAAAAATGGAAATATTGCCAAAATGAAAATAGATAGCAGTATAGAAGATGGCAAAACAAATTTGCTGATAAGACAAATGGAAAATGTTTTAAGGAGCATACTGCTGGAATGTTGAAAGTAAAAGGAATTATCAGGAGGGGGAACCCAGCAGAGATGAGTAAATAATAAAGGAACAAAAGGCACACTAACAGAGAGATAGCTAATAAACTAAATAGACTTTGTGTCTTTTTTGCACCTCAGAATTTCTTTAACTTAAAGATCTGAATGGCCTTTACAGGCGGCAAGAGATGAACTGGTAATTAAAAAATTAAAAATTAACAAGGTCAAACAGAACACTACTGATTATTCTTACAGAAGTCAAATCTGAGTTTTCAAAAATGCTGAGCTCTGTGATAAAATAGCCACCCCTACCCTAAAATCTGAGCCCTGAAAATCAGCCAATGTTATACCCCCCCTTTTTAAAGGAGTAGGTAAGTTACCCTACTATTTGTTCCAGATCAAATTGTTGAAAACAATACTGAAGATAGAATTATCAATCACTTAGAAGAACAGATGTTGCTGGGGGAGCATCAGCATAGTTTTTTTTGCAAACACCTTTATCAAAGTGTTAGTTATGTAAATATATTTGGGTATCAGATTTTTTTTTGTCATTAAAAATGCCTTTGTCAATGGTTGTTATCAAAGGACACTGAGCACACTTAAAAGTTATAAAAAATAATGGTTTAATAACAGTTAATTGGAGGGAAATAGCTTGTTCAGTGAAGGGACATTGGCAGTTTTGTCAATTTCTCATGTGATTGGTGTCTTTAATTTATAGTAAAGATAAATTAGAGTTAAGAAAACTTAAGCACACTGCCAGCCAAATAGCTCTTTCCATACTGAAAATTTTATTTCATGTATTAGATCTATTTTAAATCTATGCTATATGTATGAGTAAACTGTTTCCCTGAAAATAAGACCTCCCCGGATAATAAGCCCAATCGGGCTTTTGAGTGCATGCGTTAAAATAAGCCCTCCCCAAAAATATTGCAACACAGCAGCAGCCATGAGGTGACCATGCTCACCTCCTCCTGCACCTCAAAAATAATAAGATCTCCCCGAAAATAAGGCCAAGCACTTATTTTGCAGGTCAAAATTATTTTCATTGAAATGCGGTATGTGTATAAAATAAATTATGTTTTTTCTCTTCCTTGTTTTTTAAGGGAATAAACTATTTAAAAATAGAAGTAAATACTGCATTTAATTACAGATATATTTTTGCTTTTCTCTTGCAGTCAAACAAGGTTCCTGTAGTTCAACATCCACATCACATGCACCCACTGACACCACTCATCACCTATAGCAATGATCACTTTTCACCAAGTTCACCACCTTCCCACCTCTCCCCAGAGATTGACCCAAAGACAGGTGAGTGTTTGAAAATCATGGTCTTATCCAAAGCCTATCAAAGTGTTTGGGTGCCTTGCCAAGAGAAAAGCACAATAAATAAACTGAGGGGGAAAGAGTCAAAACAAAAATGTAAGTTTATCAGCAGATATTTGTGTAATTCTGGAAATAAAAAGTTATCTACATGTTTCTAACTAGAGGGGAGGTAGGGATTCTAGTTTAGAATTGAAAAGAATTCTAATGAGAGACTGAATCTCTTAATGTATATTATTGTTTCTTCACTATCAGGAATTCCACGACCACCCCACCCTTCAGAACTCTCTCCTTATTATCCGTTGTCTTCTGGTGCCATTGGACAAATTCCTCATCCTTTGGGATGGCTCGTACCACAGTAGGAATTTCCACTATAAATATCCTTTCTTGCTTTGTTCTTCTCTTTACAGTGCAAGTTTGTCTTCATTCAGTACAAAGTTTTTGACCCCAACATGTGTTGCTTCTGAAATAAATCAATTTCATGAAGCCACAGGTGCTGTAATTTTTTGAGTTAGCTAAAAGTTTCACCTGCTCAAGAGACTTTTTCTGCATAGTTTGTCAGGATAAGATTTAACACACAGAGGTGCACATTACAGTCACATTGATATACCATCCATGTGACATCCTTTATTTATAAAGCTCAGATTCTTCTTTTATCTTCAAAACAATTCCAAGGTCATTCATATGCTGGATGGCTAAGGCCTACAAACACAGAGGAGTAAAAAAAAGTACAATTGAGTTTATTGTAATGCTCAGAGTGATAAATATGATCATATATATAGTTGGGATTTCTACAATTAAATTGTGATACAGTCAGTATTTCTGTTGATGTCCTCAATAGAACATTACTGTACTATAATGTACAGATTTCATTAGTATCAATAATGCAGTACCTGCATTGTATTCATAATATCATAAGGAAGCTTGAGAAGAATTTGAAAAGATTCAGTCAGTTCATATATAACTGGAAGTTTAACTCATTGTTAAATTCGTTAGGGTCAACTAAAAGTTGACAACTAAAAGTTGTGAAACAGACATAGTCTTGATAGAGAAAACTACTATGTAAGTTTTGCTGCCTATAAGGGTGCCTTGATCCAGGCATCTGTTGTATTCATTGTTTTTTTCTTACACATTTATAGTAATAATAGTAGCAATAATTCATTAAAGTAGTGTGTCATCCAATTGTAACAATGAAACCAAAATTATAACAAAATCAATAAAATGTAAAAGAGAAAAAATGGTGAGTGTGATGATACTGGATTGAGGGGGGCAGGGGCTGTCACCTTCCCTTGCCGAAGCACTGGGTGAAAAACTAGGTTTTCATATTGTACCAGTAAATTTTGGTGGTGGGGACCTCATTCCTGAGGGCAAGCACTGTTACAGTGAAGGTATTCTTTTGCATACCTATAATACCAATAGATGACATTGTTTAATTGAAAAAATCCTGCAGGATCAAATAGACCAGGCAGATGTTATGAGAGACAGGTGCCTCCTGAAGTAATCAGGTCCTTTGAATATAGGGCTTTATAGGTAACAACCAGCACCTTTAATTCCACCCAGAAACAAACAGCAACCATTGCAGCTCACAAAGCTGAGGCAGAAGTTACATGGGCATACTGAGACTTGAACATCGCTGTTCATAGTGCTACATTCTGGCCCAGTTGAAGTTTGTGGAGGGTCTTCAAAAGGGATCTATGATGCACTGAATGGAGAGACTAAACTTATATGCACTGGATATCTTGTGTGTAGAAAGCCTTTACATTGAAAGATGGTTTTAAAACTGCCCTACTGAATTATGCTTGATTTCTGTAGATCATCTCTTGTGGGTTTTGTTTCTACGATAATGTTTAAGTCATCTGGGATTTTACCAAGAGAAGATAGTTATGGGGGAAATTGATCAAGGAATGGGAATCTGGGTTTGGTGATGAAGAGGGTCAAGGTCTGCAGCACCAACTAATGGCAACAGATACTTGCAAATACTGTTTTTTTTTTGTTTTTTGTTTGTTTTAAATGTGATTCTCAGGAGGTAAATATACTTTATAATATATTCCATGTATGTTCAGTGAAGTCATAGAGAAATAAAGACTATATAGCACTGAATGTTTTATAATTTCTAGGAACCTACAATATTAGCAGTCAAGTGATTTAGTTTTGTAATTTGGGATAAGAAATATATTTGTTGGCAATTGTAATGAGGAGAACTTGTCTTGTCCATTTTAGGCAAGGGCAGCCAGTGTATTCCATTCCTCCAGGTGGGTTTAGACATCCATATCCTGCCTTGGCCATGAATGCCTCAATGTCCAGGTGCGTTCAAATGGGAATCTGGGTCTAATTCTCTCTGAACTAGCAAAACTCTATCTGTACATCCTATGTCAAACTAGGGTCAAGAACTCATACACCCATCTGTTATCTCATAAAAGAAATTCTACATGATTTATGTCTTACATCTTACATATGTGGAGATATTCATTTTCAGGAAGGAAGTAGGCATTTGTGTAAAGGCAGCATACAATCTGACCTGATTTGGCCGAGGTAGCAAGTTAACTATCACTGTATCTAAAGGGGATACCAAATGAACAGCTCATTGATACTTAAATTGCTATAGTTTACTCATTAGAAGCAAATTTAGGGGGAAGAGGTTTACTTAATCAAATTAGCAATTGGTACTCTCTAAAACAGGGGTTTTGAAAACTTTAAACCTATTACTTTTTTAAACCTGTATTTTTTTAAGAACATATCCTTGAACCCCCTGATCAAGAGTGAAAGTTCTGTTAGTAGAAAAGTGGCTGTGTTCAAGTGAACATTTTGGCTGGGGTTTTACTTTTTCATGGAACCTCCATCAAAGAACTATTAAGGATTCCATGCAACACATGTGGAAGGGCATTTATGCCATCTTCTACATTAATGGTTTATATCAGGGTGTCAAACTTGATTTCATCGAGGGCCAGATCAGGGTTGTGTTTGACCTGGGGAGGGGGCGTGGCCAGGGGGGCATGGTCATTTCGATGTCACTTATGTCATGGGTGCCTGTGGTGGCCCGAGCGGTCGGCCAATGAATACGGGGTCCCGAGCTCCGTTTTTGGCTGTGACAGCCTCCTGCAACCATCCGCCAGCGAAAACATTTTCGCTAGCCGAGGCACCTCAGGCCGGTCCTTCACTGTTTCCAGGATGGCCCTGTGGACCAGATCTAAGCAGCCTGTGGGCAGGATCTGGCCTACGGGTCTTGAGTTTGACACCCTGGTTTATATAATCATTCAACTATAATGCTGTTGCTATTTGTCACCTTCATGATTCTTGATTTCTCTACAGTTGAGAGTCAGCACAGTTAAGATGCTAGATTTGATTCATATTCCCATTTGCTTACATAACTAATTTGGTGACCCGGGTGTGCCAGTGTTAGCCCAATCCATATCACAATGTTGTTATTGCAGGGATAAAATAAGGAAATGAAACCCTCCTGTATGACTTGATTCGGGGAAATGCAGTGAATCAATAATTTGCCATTTTGAGAAATTGACTTCCAATCGACAGAAGTCCAAAAAGCAGAATGAGTAGAAATTTCTCATAAGAAATAAAAATAGGCATCTCTTCTCTTTATTTTATCTTTAATATGTGGATTATACAGAAGAGAACCAGAATCTGTCCAAATAGTTCTCTCTGCCTTAGCAGTTAATGCAATAAATTGGTTATTCATAAGTTGGCCTTCTGTTATTGCCATTGACCTTAGGTTTTTACTGTTCCTTTGGGGGCTCTGGCAAGATGCCAAAGAAATAGAAAAAGTGGAAGGGGTATGAAGAAATAATAAATAGATGATCCATAATGATGAAAATAGTTGTGAGAAGCATTTGTTTTCAGCATGCAACCTTTGTGCTTCAGCTTGATGTCTAGCAGGTTTTCCCCTCATATGGTTCCTCCTCCGGCACATGGAATCCATCCCTCAGGAATCCCACACCCCACCATCGTGTCGCCTATTGTTAAACAAGAGCCGACACCATCCAGCCTGAGTCCTGAAGGAAGCTCGTAAGTAATAGGTTAGCTGCCTGCTGCCTGAATGCCTTCGTTGGTGGAATGTCTAATAGGGAAACAGTTGCTATCCATTTATTATTTCTTAACATGTTTTACAATGTACTTGGATGCATGTACGTCCTCACAAATTCATGATAATGCAACTTTACTGTGCACTATAAAATTCCTCCATGAATATTTTTGGAATGCATTATTTTTCTTTTTATACTTTCAGCCTAGTAAAAAAATGGAAAGAAATAATGCAAAAGGATTAGGGCTCTGGCATTAGCACAATGAACACAACAGAGCCAGATTTGGTGTGAGGGGAGGGAAGCTTGAAAAACAATGATCAATTTCAAAAAGGGCCAGATGAGCCACCAGCTGTGTGGAGAAAAACATTTCCCCACAACATCCCTGCAGAAAAGGCAGTCGGGCAATGGCTGGGATAGTTGCTCATGCCTCTGATAAGCTGCAAGCCCCTTCCTTTCCACACCTTCCCTCTGTTACATGACTCTGAAAATGGAGCTATTATTAAGGACTTTGAAAGAAATCCAGAAGCTTTGCCCTGCATGCTTTTCCTAATTTGTTTAAACAAATGGAAACAACAATCTTCTGTTTCTTGAACTAGACACCAATTTGGAATTCTCTTAAGTTAGGTAAAATATCAAGAGGCTTTTGTTAACGTGTAACATGGCTGGGATAAATTGGATAGGGCAGATAACTCTCTTCATTGCAAGTTCTACACACGTGCACATCACCCCTACACTACTCTTAGCTTATGAACTGTTGAGAACAGCCATCATACACTTTATCTTAGTCCTCTTCCATCAGCTGTTAAAGGTACAGAATATTGCACACTATACAAATTACTATGTGCCGCAGCTTTGAAAGTAAAAACTTTTTTCATAGTCATAGCAATTTCTCCAATATTCTTCGGTACCTTTGCCTCAATAGACATGGCGTGAAATGAAACTTCATTAAGCAGCTAACCACTTCTAAGAGTGACAGAGTTTGTTAGAAATAATAATCCTTCACTGCTCCTCATGTTTTCTGTTCCTTGTTGGTGGAAAGAGTGCGTAGATACGTGGATTATGGGACTGTAATGAAAAATGTGGCTCTTCCAGAAAAACACCTGTTATTGTCAAAAAGGAAGAGGAGAAGAAGCCCCATATAAAAAAGCCTCTGAATGCGTTCATGTTGTACATGAAGGAAATGCGCGCCAAGGTTGTGGCAGAGTGTACGTTGAAGGAGAGTGCCGCTATCAACCAGATCCTAGGAAGACGGGTATTAAAACATTTTTTTAAATTCTCTGCTCCATTTGTGTCATGTGCTATTGACACATTCAAAATTCGTTTGTTGTTTCGCAATGCCATTCTAAGAAAGTTTAAAGTCCATCTTCTCACCAGATAGAACAGGTTGTCAATTGTCTGGGATTATAAACTTGGGATTTAAGAGTATCTTGTTTGTTGAATAGACTGAGGATGGAGGATAAACCAAGAATCAGTGAATGTTAAGAAATCCAATTATAAAATGACTCAGAAAAGGATGTAGATCAGGGGTCCCCAATCCCTGGGCCAGTATCGAGTGCCGAGGTGGCGCAGTGGTTAAATGCAGCACTGCAGGCTACTTCAGCTGACTGCAGTTCTGCAGTTCGGCTGTTCAAATCTCACTGGCTGAGAAAGAGGACCCGAAGCATTTAGAGGAATAGGAAAAATGAAAGAAAATGGCAGAAACTATGGCACATGTCTATTCTGAAGTAACATCCGGAGCCAGAATACTGTGGATGGGTTAAGAATGCATACGAGCAAGAGTCAAGGTTGCAAAGTGGGATAGAAGACAGCTGGATCATGAAAAAGAAAATGGATAAAAGAGAGTGTGTACCATAGGATTGAACAACTTTTTTCCATTGCATATAGAACCAGAAAAGTTTTTATTTTGTTAAGAAAGATGGGCTGGGCTAGCAAGTTTTGGCAGGTTGCATACAGGTGATGCTTGCATACATCTGGGCTGCGTAATTCTGCCTTAATGTTGCCTGTTGCTGCAGTGTTGTGATTTTACAATCCTCATCGATTGGGATGGGTTGATGAGGAAAGAGAAAAAAAAATTTAAACTTTCTTAACATTGACTTGAATTAAGCCATTAAAAGCTTTGTTTGTAGTTTTAAGTTGCTACAAATATGTATGTGCCTTCAGTTATTTTCTCAGTACGATGTTTGAAGTGGAATGATAAGATCAATCAACATTTGAGTTTTTGTATAAAGAGTACCATAATTTTAAACCATCATTTAAAGCTTTATTCCATGTTCAGATTACAATATATTTTTCTATGCTTCAGTGGCATTCATTGTCCCGTGAAGAGCAAGCCAAATACTATGAGTTAGCACGGAAGGAACGGCAGCTTCATTCTCAACTCTACCCCACTTGGTCTGCCCGAGATAACTATGTAAGTCATAATTGCAGATATGTACGCTTTAATAATGGTACTTCTAATAGTCATCATTATCATTCAGATTTTGGGATCTGAACTCTGCATTTATAGATTCACAACCCACTGTACTATAGATAATTGAATATTTTTTTCCATTTATACTTCATTTTTCAGAATTGTCTCCAAGGTTGAGTTGTAAACTGTCAAGCACTGGGGAAATTGGGAGATTCAGGCAGTTCAAATGAGTATAAAGATTTATTGCAAGCTTAAGCTCTCTACCAAAATCTGAGCTACTAACAGTCAAGGGAAATGAGTAGGAATTAAGAAAACATTCAATGTGAACTGGACATAGATCTCTTGTGGGTGGGCAGAGACCCATGACCTATGTTGTGTTTGACCCACTCCCTCGGGCTCAGCTTGGTCATCTTCTACATAAACAACCAGAAATATGTGAAGAAAACACAAAGAAATAATAATGTTAAAAAAGCTGGGAATAGGTAACCAATCCCAGCAGGGAATAGTGAGAGACTCAATTAGCTGCAGTTGACTTCTGAATATTCAGTGAATATTTGCCCATGCATTTCTAAAATGATTTAAGGGGGATTGAAGAAGAATCCAGTAGGAATTGATTAAAATTAATCATAAGGTTATAGTGTGTGAAACTCAGTTTTTCAAAACAAATCCTAGTAATCCCTTATTTGGGCAAACTAAGATACTTAAAACAACGATGAAGAATCAGTTAATCTCTTTTGGGAAAATATTTTTGTTCTCTCAATATTTGCCTTTATTTGTTGCTTACTAGAAATTTTTCATAGTCGCCATTTCTGCAGTAAAGTCAATAAAGAATAAAATTCTCATAATAGAATGGCCAAATAATACATAGCAGAGCATCTCATTATGAAGCCCCCAATTTTCTGTGCTTTTGATTTCTTTTCCCTAAATAAAATTTGCAGCCAGTTGCCATTTTTTTTGTTTCTTGACACTTCATACACATGTCTTTTGAGACTGTTTTTAATCTTCAGAATTTGATTTACAAAGAATGTATTTCTGTTCAGTGAATAATTATAAACAGCTATATAGTTGGTTCTAAAATGAGTTTATGAAAGCAAATGTTTCTGTTTTTAAATAGCCTTTCTGCAATATGTATTTAATTGGATGAACATCTTTTTATTATGGCGGTCTTCTTTACCATAAATTATTAATGACAAAAAAAAGGACATGCAGTTGTCCAGTACAGTGATTTATTCAAATAAAATTGTTTTGCATGGCATTTATCTCCCTTAAGTATCATAAGTTTTTAAATAGGTCTACAATGTGATTCTCACTTTTGGTACATTTGTCCTTTTCAGGGTAAGAAAAAGAAAAGAAAAAGAGAGAAACAAACGCAGCAACACATCCAAGAAACAGGAAGTACGTATCATTGCCACTTGGTCAATATGGTCCTAATCCATCAGTCTGGTCCTGAACGAGTATAACAAGACTATCCCACCCACCGATCCTCCAAGTGAGAGGAAGTGGGCGAGATCAAAATTGCTATTGTTTGCCTTGTCTTACAGTGTCTCCTAATTGGGGGATGTGTAAATGTATCAAGAAACCTACCTTCCTAATCTGGGTAGGAATTTCAAAATGGCATCAAGGATTAAAAAGAGAACAGATGTTGAAGGGATAGATTGAAGTGGGAGGGGGGGGAGAGAGAATATATTTCCCAAGTTGTTGGTTCCTAAAAACAAAATCCAAAGAGAATGTAAGCTGGCCTCTGGACAGTTGCCATTATGAGAATAATATTTCTGGTGCTGTGGCTTTGGTACAGCCCTAACGACAATGCTGACTGGGAATGGCTGCTTTCAGAATAAATACATTTTTTCAACCAAGGAAACAAATCTGCTTTTAATCATTTCAGCCCTTTCCCTATTTGGCTGAAAAAGTGTCACCTGCCGTTTACATTAGGATGGTAGATTTGGAACTGCCCCATCTTTAACCACTCTCTTTTTAGCCTAACCGGCTTTTACGAAATCAGAATAGATTAGGATAGTTTCACGTGTGGTGAAAAGTAGGAAGGAGACAACGAAGGAAGTCAATACACCTCTGCCCTCTTTGTTATTAACAGATCCAATGGCTTCGAAGAGCAAGAAGCCCTGCATGCCATACCTGTCAGCTGACAAGTCCTGTGACAGCCCTGCGTCCTCTCATGGCAGCATGTTAGATTCTCCAGCCACCCCCTCCACTGCCTTGGCATCGCCCGCAGCGCCCGCTGCCACCCACTCTGAGCAAGCACAGCCCCTCTCCTTGACCACCAAACCTGAAGCCAGGGCTCAGCTATCTCTGCACTCGGCGTCTTTCCTGCCCAGCAAGGCTGCTTCCTCTTCCTCAAGCCTCACCAGCCAGTCTCCTCTCCTCTCCAGGGCTCTGCCCTTCTCCTCAATGCCCCCCACGGCTCTTCTGACTACGCCGCCGACTTTTGCAGCCATTTCGTCTTCTCAGGCCGCCCTGGCTATGTTACAGGCCCAGCCGCTCTCCTTGGTAACCAAACCAGCCGAATGAGGAAGCTTCCCCAACTACCCGTCTCCCTGTTAAAAGCCCCCCAGTTGAGATTACGAAGCAGACAAAGCCATTTATTGGTCAATATTTGACCCTTTCTGAACTCTTCCGTAAGGTGACTCTTGAGGAAGAAAGTGCTCTACTCTCAGAGTTGTTTTCAGTAGTCTGTCTGAAGACCATTTTTTTTATTATTATTTTTTAAAAACCACCACCACCACCACGAGAAAAAAAAAATACTACTTTTTAACAAAACCCTGAAAAGAATGAAAAACAAAGAACACAAGCCAAGCCCTGTGCTTCTATCAGTGCCTCAGGCATGTAGACTTGTACAGATGGATCATCTCTCAATGGTGTTTGCATGTTTTTGATATCTTGCTAACTTTTGCTATCTCCCCATTCCCTTGGCGAGACAATGTTTTATATGACCTCTCCCCTCATCCCGCTGCTCCATTCTTTTTCTAAGAGACTTGCAATATGTACCAGAAGACACAGCACCACAAAAAATATAGTACCTCACTGTCATATTCAGAACTGCCGAGCCTCGGGGAGGCCAAATAACATTTCTTGTAATCTGGAGTGACTGTCCGGGAAAATGGTAGGACAATCCATCCTATTTCCTTACAGAATTATTTTCTGTAGCAGGCAGTAGGGGAATAGGCTTTGGGAAATTCCATGTTATTTTTAAAAAGGAAAATAAATCTGCATCTTAACTTGCCGTGTGAGAGTATTCAATGGAGAATTTACATTTAATACATCTTGCACTCTACCCGTCCTTTTCCCTTCATGAGTCTGCACGGAGAGGAAAAGTGTTTGCAACTGATGCCTTTATGTTAAGATTGTGTAGCCTGTTGGTTCTGTCTACCTTAATTTGGGCCCCTTTGACTCCCAGAACTGGACCATAAATGATGCCTTCTGTAATAAACATTATGAAGTGTATATAAAGAAATAATGTGTACATGTTGCTTGGATGAGCCCATCTGAAGATTCTTTCTTTAGATCCTGAGAAATGGGATAACTGAAAGAGAGAAGGGTACAGAAAAGTGTATTATGCTCTAGGGCAGGGATCTCGAATTCCTGGGGCGTGACCTACTCCTGCGCTGTGACCCATTCAAGGAGCTGCACATGTGTGCATGCTTGCCAGCCACTCACATAGAACCATCCCCTCCCCATCAGCAAAGCCGGAAAAGTTAGGGAATTGAAAAAGACCCCATTCATATTCTAGATCAGGGGTCTCCAATCTGTGGGCCACAGCCCACTACTGAGCTGTTTAGTGTGAGTGGCTGGCTAGAGCGTCTGCACACGCCGCTTAACTTACATTGGTCTACCACTCATGCAAGCCAGGTTTTGCACGCATCAGCCCACTACTTGTGCAGTCCAGTCGTCTCTCCCGCCCTCCCCCCGAAGCCAAGCCACAAAGGCTGAGTACTGCTCTTCTAGATAACACTTCTACAAGCAATCTGACTGCCCACCCTTAAAAACAAGACAATTAGTGTAAGAGAAAGAGGTGATTAAGATGGCAGGAAGTCAGTAATTGACTAGCACATCAATTGGTTAGGCCAAATGGGGTGAGCAGAATGAGAAACATGGTTTGGAACTAGAGTTGTTTTTATATCTTACATAATCTTCAGCAAGATCAAAGTGCCTTATAGAAGTCTTCCAGTTATCTTTGTAAAGGTTTTGTAGTCCTCATTGACGGGAAGCTAATGGTTTGCTTTTCCTCCTCAGCTATCCAGTGTAGGGTATTAGGGATACGGTTGATGAGGAAAAAACGTAGTTACCAAGAGCATCAAATGTTGGCATCTTCTCCATTAAAGCTTCTGGCTCTTTTAATTGGAGCATGAAATCTAAATTACTGCCCAAATTTTATGACTGTTTGCCAGGATGTCCCATTACCTGCCTGTTCATTGTAATGCTGCTTTCATTTCCAGTATTAATTTAACCTATTCCTAAAAGTAACCTAATTTTAGATAGGTTACACTATCGATTTTCCCTGTAAGCACATGCAAATGTAGATTGTGCTGGTATCCTGCATACATAAGAATTCTGGTGATTGTGTGAGGTGATGCACAAAAACATTCTTTGTTGTTATTGTAACTGGAAACGTCTTCCTCGGGTTCTTCCCCAAGTTCAGTTCAAGTTGCAACGATGCATCCAGCTTATAATTTTATTGGCTGCAAAAGAGATAGCCATTGCTTTCTTGCATTTTTTTTTAACTTCCCTGTCTAATTTATACTACTGATATTCCCTGGAGATTTTCCTTCTAAGCATTAATCATGGCCAACTCTACTGACGCCAAACAAGATCGGTCAGTAATTTCCACCTGTTCATGTATGAACTATGTAGATTGGGGGGAGGGGAGATGGGGGGAGCACCAGAAGAGAAATAGTAATCTCAAGTTGTGACATAGAACATTCTATAAATAAAAGCCAAGCTCTTTCCCAAAATTTAACAAAGCACCAACCATTACACAGTAGACACTTCACCTTGCTCTGGGTAGTAAAGGTTAGAGCAAGGTTTTTTTCCAGATTGTTTTGTGGAACTGCAGGTTTTGTCAGAAACTAATAGCAAAACAGCCACAATCACAAAATGTTTACTCTGGTGCAGTCAATTTTTTTTTATAATAGAAGAGTTGTATCTCTTCATTGGGAAAGCTGGGATTTTTCTCGAAACGGGTTTCAAAGTCTGTAAAAAAGTTTGAAAGCCATCGTAGCAATTTCATGCTATATAATTAAGCTTCATTTTCCAATTCATTTGCAATTACTGTATATATTGAATAACATATTGGAGGTGGGGTGGGAAGGTGCCTGTTCTTGCCACAATCTATCTGAAATATTCAGATATTCATCCAAAAGGAAGATGACATTGAATTAAAGTGATTTCTCTCTAGCCTCTACACACATGATTTTGTGTGCTGTCTGCATCCTATGAATGGGGTTTCGCTTGTTTACATGGACCAGTTTCTGGCATGTTGCGTGCCAGTGCACAGATGGCCTGGAACACTACATAAAGTGAATTGGCCATACCACTTTTACACTAAGAGGATAGCTTAATGCTTTGGATCAGGGGTATCCAATCTTGGCAACTTTAAAACCTGTGGACTTCAACTGGCTGGCTGGAGTATTCTATGAGTTGAAGTCCACAGGTTTTAAAGTTGCCAAGATTGGACCCCCTTTGTTTGGAAGAACCCTATGTTGGAAATGTTGAATACTCTTCTTTCATGCATGCAACTTAGTGACTTGGATTAAAACCTTGATATGCAAGGTTAATGGGGCTGTGAGGTGTAATTCTTTGTATCCCTGGGATTTCTTCATGCTTTTAAAACCAAATCTGATGGAAATCAGGCGCGGATTCAAAATGTTAAGAAAGAGTAGCATTTACTGATGGTTCAGTTGAAGTCTGGAAAAGGAAGCACACTTGCATGCTTGGCTTGTAATTTATTATATCAGACACATATTTACAGGAAAAACAAAACAAAAAGAACTGACTCTCCAGTAGATCAGTAATTTTAATATCCAGTGAAAGAGTCAGTATCAGCAAGGCAAGTCTGGAATAAAATGACACAAAACCAAATTTTTCTCTGTGTCCTGGGGAGAAACAAAATACCAAAATCTTGATGGAAATAGTATCTGCCATGCCCATTGAAATCTCCTTTAAAAAAACATTGGCTGCATCATTTTTTAAAATATATTTCCACTCAAAACAGGATGCTAGGTTTCTTCATGTTTAGCAGTTCAACAATGGCTCCTTTTTTCTAAAAAGCAAAAATTGATTTCAAGAAACATCTCCAAAAACATTGCATATTTGGCAAAAAAGAGCACCTGGGCCATGTGCAACCTTGCTCAGAGAATCCCAAGAGCTGCCTGCAGACAAGCAGCCTCTTGAATCGGATTTCATGGAAAATTAAGGGCATGAAGCAACCTGTCAGAATAATTAAGGTCTGACCCTGGGCCAGACAGCTTCAAACAGATGTTGAGCTTTAGCAGGAGAATATTTCTTTGTTTTATGCTGCATTTTCCCATACAGGAAAGAACATCTGTTAGGGTGCTGCTTCAGGAGGGGGAAAAAAATGGCAAAGTCACTTTACTGCAACGGGTTGGGGTGGGGGAGGCAGTCAAAAATACAACTGGCATCTTAGTTTGAGGCTTGTGTCTAGGGCCATGTTTGCTTCCAATGAACTACAGGTAGTCCTCGAGGTAGAACAGTTCATTTAGTGACTGTTAAAAGGATGTCACTGAAAAAAGTGATTTATGACCATTTTTCATACTTACCCTGCATGGTATTGGATCTGGGTACTTGAGAGACCGCCTACTGCCAATTACCTCCACTCGACCAATTAGATCCCATAGATTAGGCCTCCTCCGAGTTCCATCAGCCGGTCAATGTCGACTGGCAACCACGCGGAGGAGAGCCTTCTCGGTGGCAGCTCCGACCCTATGGAAGGAACTCCCCGTGGAGATTCGTACCCTAACCACCCTCCAGACCCTTCCGCATATCCCTTAAAACCTGGCTGTCCCGACAGGCCTGGGGCTAAAGACCTTAACCCCACCCGAATTGTATGAATGTTGTGCTTTTAACAATGTATTGTCTTATGTGTTTAAATTGGTTTGTCCTCCCTCCCTTTGAACTGTGAGCCGCCCTGAGTCCCCCCAGGGAAAAGGGCGGCATACAAATAAAATACCTATACCTATACCTATACAACTGTTGCAGTATCCCCATGGACAAATGATCAAAATTCGATGATTGGCAACTGATTTGACAAAATCAGTGGGGAACCCAGATTCACTGAACTGCGTGACTAGATTTACAATGGCAATGAATCACTTAATTGTGGGAAGACAACAAATGTCTCACTTATCAACATAACCTTTGGGCTCCATAGTGATGATAGGTCAAGGACTACCTGTAGCAGATAGCATGGCATCAAGCCACTTGGTTCAGGATATCTTGATTTTCTCATGTAAAAAGCTACCTGGCCAACACAATCCTTGTATTTCACTCCCCTCTCCTCTTTCTAACAAGAAGATGCTTCTTGATGACAAGATACTCACTAGCCAAGTTAGCGCCTCATCTGGCATCGCCCAGCCATTCTAGAGGCTGTGTAAAGCATGATCTTCTTGCAATCCTCAATGATAGTTGAACGGCTTTGGTAGTTGCCATGAAGTCAATAGTAGAGTTGCTGCTTGTTTGGCATGTTTTCATAGGATGGGAATATGGAAAATAACTGCCCCATCAATACTACTGCAAATATGGGCATCTTATATCCTTGGCACCACTAAAAGTAAAGCTAAATTAGTTATTGCTGCAAATGTAAGTGGTCTATAATGAGTTCTAATCGGGTGTAGTTTCACCCAGTCTTGAAATCTTATCCCTCCATTGTTTTCCCAATGGTATAATAAACAAAAGGAATCGGATAAACACAAGGATTGCGTTTATCATGCCCCACTCTTAAGTGATCTGCTACAGAGAGCCTGTAGCCACATTTTTCATAGCTGCCCACTTGCATCCCATGGGCATTACCCTCCCACTTCTGCCACACAGGTCTTGAGTGCATTACTGCAATCTAATTCTGATTGCATCAAAGTTTGCCCACAAATTTCTACATTTAGGATTAGTCCAATAAGCGTATTTTGTGATCATGGAATATGACTTTTTTTTTCTTTTTATGAAGGAAAAATTATTGTAGAGAACTTAAGCTTTAGTTCTAAATATGGAGCCTACTGGCTGTTGAGTGATACCTTGACTTGGTACCTGCAAAAAGACAAGGGTAGGACTAAGAAACTACATTTTACTTTCAAAGTAAAAAAAAGTTCAGTCTGCAGTGTTAATGGCAAGACCAGCTTCTGGTTGATAAGACCTTTTAGTGAAGTTGGAGACAGTAGAAAACAGCTTCCTTTTATTTCCTTTTCAGGACTATATGTAAGTACTCTACATAATTTAGTATTTCATTCTTTCCATACCCATATAAAAATTTAGCCGTTCATTGGGCCTAGAGCACTGTTGTCAACAAACAGGACAACTTCCCTATTGCTGAACAGGAAAAAAGTGTGTGCACGCACACACATGCGGCTTGACAAAGCTTGAATTGAATTGAAAACTCTCATGGACTTGAATTCAGTTTCCAGATTAACAAAATCTACCCAGCATCATTTCTCTATCATTTCTAAGATTCAGAAGTACAGCTAAACCTTAAATTTTCATTAATGACATTGCCACTTCATTCGCAGCCCTTTGTTTCTTCTACTCTGCTTGTTTCTTAGCTGGGTATTTCAGGTGAGATTGAGCAAAATACAACAATTATTTGTGTGTGTGGTGTTGGGACTTGGTGTAGAGTTATCTTGTCACTCTTCAGGAAGTGTACAGGGCGGGGCATAACCTTTTCCTAGGGGTCACAGCAACACTTGTAATAACAACACAAATAATTCATACACCATTCGAAAGCCCATCAAAAACTGAGTTTATTGACACGATTTAATAGTCAGTATGACCACCATTAGCCCTTCGAACAGCATTCAAACGAGGTGGATAAGAACACAACAAATCTTCAAACAGTTCCGTTCGATTTTCAGGGCGGGGCATAACCTTTTCCTAGGGGGTCACAGCAAGATCGACAGCAGTTTACAACTTCCGCGACACCTCATTTTAAAGCCCATAAAAAACTGAATTGAATGAGCTATTAAATGTTAAATTTGTTTCGGTTGAAACTTTGAGAATGAATTTGGAAACTGTTGAAAAATCTGGAAAATCGAACGGAACTGTTTGAAGATTTGTTGTGTTCTTATCCACCTCGTTTGAATGCTGTTCGAAGGGCTAATGGTGGTCATACTGACTATTAAATCGTGTCAATAAACTCAGTTTTTGATGGGCTTTCGAATGGTGTATGAATTATTTGTGTTGTTATTACAAGTGTTGCTGTGACCCCCTAGGAAAAGGTTATGCCCCGCCCTGTAGTTCTAACCAGACTAGACACGATGAGCTTGCCCTGTCTTTTAAGAGCAGCACTGGAGAAAGAATTTACAAGTCCTTCCCCTCCCACCCCACAAAAACCCCTAGGAGTTGCATACACAATTTTTTCTTGGAATATTTAAATTTTCCATGTGTACATTCAGGGCTAGCCTATGGTTGGGCATTGGGCTATCATTAATATACAGTATGCATTTAGTTATTTAATTTGGTTCATTGTTTTATTTTTACTACGTGTATGGGAGAAAGTTCTGATGGGGGCTGACTTTGTCTGCTATACCCTTTGCTTTCTGTCCATACAACCTGCTGTTAGTCCTGATACATTGGCGAGGCACACACTGTAAGCTCTAGGAGATAAACAGGTAAGGTGTCCTGTGTTCCTCTGCTTCAGGTAGCATTAAATGTCTACATTTTATTGATATTGAGGTTGGACCTCTGCATTTCTCTGGTACTGGCTCATGCTGTGTTCAGCCTTTTGGAAATTAATGTTCTGGAATATGGTCTCTTGGCTGGCTTTAGCTTTTAGCTAGGTTTTCCTGGATGTATGGTTAGCATTTCAGAGCTGCATTTTCGGCAGAAAATCTTGGATTTCAGGTCTTAATCATAACTGTCCTCTCCCATGGAGTGTTTGTAGGTCTGGAAATCCAGAACTTTGTCCTAGCAATGGATAAAACAGCAAACTGAACTCAGTGGCTTTGTAAGTCTTCGTTGAGGTGGTGTCTTTCAGAAGTGTAGAATATGACATCCATCATTCCCAGTTAGCTATACAATTCTATTTTGATAAAGTAGGAAATTACCAGTATGCCTTGTAATTAATCTGTGAAATATTGATGGATATGAATATTACTCTGTGCCCTTCGCACCATCCTTACTCCTAGTAAATATTCTTCCCAATGGTGTTTACATCCATGGGCATGTCCTTGTGAGTTGAATTTTGGATTACGGTAACTTCTGAACCCAGTCAGTTGGGTCTTTGTTAATAAATAATGGCTAAACTAAATTCATGTCTAGTTTTTGTGTTTTTCCTTCATCAGTATCTCTCTCAGTAGCATTCATGCCAGCAAGAAGAGGCAATAAAGGATGAGCATTGGCTCTAAGACAGCCTTGCGAGAGAATGGTCTTAAAAAATAACAATAAACTGAGAGAGACAGTCTCTTCTTTCTCTTCAGCAGCTGCACAGGCATAACAGAAATGAACGGAGGGTCTCAAGTTACCTCCCCTCACTCCATTTGCATTCCCCAGGAATCAACTGCTCGAACTTGGCCAGCAAGATACACAGGCCTGCGTGGTTCTTTCTTGTTTCACTCTTTGTGTATTACTGTTCTGTTCTGCTCTTTCTTTCTGTCTGTAACAATTAATGTAGGTAGCCAGGTTCTAAATGTATGATTGCTTTTCTTTGGGGATCCACTGGCCATCTCATTAAAAGGCTGAGTTGGATAGATCTTCCTTTCTTTTTCTTCTTTACAGAGAGCTTGTTATAAAACCTCCCGAGTACAGGTAGCATCTGGGTCCCTGCTCATAGCTTTATGTCTCTTTTGAAACCGAGAGTTGCCTCTGCCATCTTTGCTTGCATAACTAATCTTGGTCAGTGCAGGAGAAGCGTTCTCCCATGCCTTCCTCTCTTGTGTGTCTCTTCAAATCAGATTTCTTTTCCCCCTCTTACTAACTGAAATGCCTAATGAAGACCCAAGGGATCTTGCTGAGCAAGAAATAATTAGGGACTCAGACAGAAGCCCATTGCAAAGTTTGGGAAAGGAGGCTTTCTTGATCCCACCTTTTGTGACAAGACCATCGGGGAAGAACGCCAGATGTCCTCTTTCCCAACTCCACATGTTTGGAGTACAGGAAAAAATTCCCCCAGCCTTTGGCTTGCCTGCCCAAGCAGCTGGTGCAGGGGCAGAAGCTATGCTTAATACATTTTAATTACCATCATTAAACTCCTCAATTTGCTAATTGTTTTCCTTTTGATCTTCTATTCTGACCAAATTAATCCTCTGGGGAGCAAAACGGTTGATACGTTTGTGCTTAGATGCTTCTAATCAGGTGAAGACTTAATTGTCATTCCCTGAATGGGACTGCTTGGCAGGCTGACTTCATGGGCAAGTGCCAAGTTGGCGTGGTGGACATGTGATTCTGGGTTAACTCTGGGGTCTCTTAATGTCTTGAGTTCTGAAACTTAAAGTTCCTTCCACTTGGAAAGGGAAACATAGCTCAGCAAAGTGCCTTGAGACACCCTATTGATTTACCTGCCAGACAATTTTACTTTCAGTCACTTAAGTCTTCTTAGTTGGAAACCAGGTTTAGTTCACATCAAAAGAAAGGCAGGGTTTTTTTTTGTTCCTCCTGAGGCTTCAAGGTGTGCATTTTTCTTAAGCATCTTGCCTAATTGATGCTATCCAGAGTTGGGTTGTGACCAGAATTCTCTATACATACACTTCTGTCCCAATGCATCTGGGAGGTGCTAAATCAAAGCATGGGCTTAGAATGGCCACAGCAAAATTGGGGATCAATGGAACTGGGGGTCCCATGTAATTTCCCTGTAACTTGTTGAATGAGATTTGCACATTCTTGATTTCCAACTGATGTAGTGTGACAGCACAAATACCCTAGATCAAGGTTTCGGGGGCTCCTGAGGTCCTTTCAGGGGGCCTGCAAAGTCAAATAATTTAAAATTTCTCAGTTTTAATTTCTACTGCAGTAAATATTGATAGGTATAACCCACATATAAACCAAAGCTCTTGGGTCTTCTAAGAATGTAAAGGGGTGCTGAAAACAAAGCATTATGAGACCATTGCCCTAGATCAGGGCTGTCAAACTCCCAGCCCGCGACCCAAATGTGTCACATGCTGGCCATGCCCACACATGGTTTAGTGAAGGGGGGGGGAAGTCCCAATGCATCACATGACACCACCATGACGTACATTTGACACCCCTGCCCTAGATGAACTGATTCCGTGAATACTACAATTATCTAGACTAGTCAGTAGGTGGCACTTGATTTAAGATGCATTTGGATAGTGTTTCTCCCGGCTGTTTTAAGAAACAATAGAAGCCATTGTCTTTTCTCCTGACAAGTCTATCCTTTAATTCTTTTGCAATGCACCCATTCTGTTTATCCATTTGCTAACCCTGTGCAATTTGCCAGTGATAAAGGAGGTTACTCTCTTCTCTGCAGGATATTTGGCTAAGTTATGTGATTCATCATCTTTTAACTCAGCCAGCCGATTCCATTTACAGCGTGTTGGGGCCTGGATTGAATTAAAGGGATCAGTGAGTTGATGGAGGAACTGGTAGATAGACAGGCCTCAGCACAAGGAAATAGCTTGGAGCAGCGTTTCTCTATGCTGGCCACTTGAAGATGCGTAGATTTCAACTTACAGAATTCTCCAGCGAGCATGGCTGACTGGGGAATTCTGCGAGTTGACATCCACACATCTTCAAGTGCCCAAGGTTGAGAAACATCAACCTGGAGAGTTTTATCAATGCCGAATAACACTTTGGTTGTTTGGTAATACTATAGCCATCTCTAATGACAGTTCAAGAATTCTACATCTTATCCTAACTGGCAAAATTGGATATTTTACAAAGAGCACACATACACAACACACTTCCTCCCTTTCATTTTGAAGAAATTGAAATATAAAACTATATGCTTCATCTATCTCCCTTCCAGTTTTTAAAGTTATGGAAACTTCTACCTAGATTTCCTATATTATATTGCCTCCCAGAATACTTGGGAACTGAAAAAACTTGTATTGAATGGATTTAGCAGGAGGTAATCAATTCTGCTCCTTTGGACACAATTGTGCAGCTTTAGGAGCATAAGGATAGGGAGGAGGAAGGACTCCCCAAGCAGGGGCTGGTTAGTCTTTCTAGCATTCAAGGAACGCTATTCCTTGATGAAGTATGGAGTTAAGCCAGAAGACACCAAGATAAACACTTCCATAAGAAAAACCTGCCACTCATGCTTTCCTTTTGTTGCATAAATTAAATATAGGAATATGATCAGCAGCTCTTATTTTGATACTGAAAAATCACACTGCATTCAACCTGGAGCTTTCCAATAAACATTCATTATGTGTCCATGGCACAGGGCTCTGTTACTCAACAGATTAAAACTGTGTCTAACTAGATGGTGACATGAAAACCACATTGCAGCATTTGTTTTTATTTTATGTCCCAGAGCCTCATTTTGTATCATTTAGACGTGGGATTATTTTCAAGCCCAGTATTGTTTACTAGGCAGGCAGCTTTGGTGTGCTGATGTGACTATTCCAGTGCGGTGTGTTTATATAAGAATCTTGAGCACTGGAAAAAAAAATAAACAGCAAGTCAGTGCACCAAGATTTGTGTTTCTCATTTGAAAGCCAAGTTGCAAACAGTTAAGGTTTTTAAAAATCCTGATCCCGTTTACTAACTGACCAGAGTTCCTGTAGTGTAAATGTTAAAACATATTTTTATATTACTAACATTTCTAGATAGATATATTTGGCACTCTTATTTCTTTTCATTTTGGAACTACCAAGAAATTTTCAGCCAATAAAATAGCACTGGAACATTGTGTTTCATTGTTAATGTAATGATGTTTTATTCCATTTATTTAATTTCCTTCATTTGCATGATACATTGAATCATACGTTAATTACAAATCCCGGGTTCATATCATACGCTCAGCTAAAACATTTGGCTGATTTGTGGCTCCACCTGGTACAAAAGTGGCCTTGAGTGATACTTCTTGACAGTTACTTTTTTTTTGAAGTTTAGATGTTGACCTTAAATGTGTAACATGCTAATCTGTGTTTAAATAAATTGGTTAAAAATTCTGAAATGGACTATAGCCAACTTCACAAGACAAGCTTGTTGTGTGAAGAGCGAATCACCCTTACATACCATACTTTTTAAAATGCTATCTTCTAATCCAGAAGTGTCCAGCCTGGGCAACTTGATTTGAAGACTTGTGGACTCCAACTCCACTTCAACATGGCTGGCTGGGGAATTCTGGGAGCTGAAGTCCACAAGTGCTATGGTTGCCAAGGTCGGACCCCTTCTGCCCCCCTTCCAGTCTTTTTGCGGGACCAGATCCTAAAGATGTCTTCTCTCAAAAGAGAGGACAGGAAAAAAGTTTTTTTAAGCCTTACTGGAGCATGCTTTCCTGTTTGGCAATTCAAAATAGTGACATGTCAAGGTATGTATGTATGTATGTATGTATGCATGCATGCATGCATGCATTTATTTATTAGACTTATATACCGTTTCATAGGGCTTTCAGCCCTCTCTAAGCGGTTTACAGATTTTTTTTAGCAAATTGAGTCAGCAACTTGCCCCCACAGTCTGGGTCCTCATTTCACCCACCTCGGAAGGATGGAAGGCTGAGTCGACCTTGAGCCGGTGAGATTTGAACCGCTGAACTGCAGATCACAGTCAGCTGAAGTGGCTTGTTCAGTGGAACTTATTCTCAGGTAAGGAATTCATACGTTTGCAGCAAGTCTATGGCTGACCCATAGATTGCACTAAACCAGTATGTGGGTTGTTTGCTTTTAATTTAGCAGGTTAGTCACAATGTTTCATAAATCATGCTTTATGGCTTAGCAACCTGAAGTACCTGTAGTTAAGTCCAGCCCTTGTGTTAAGCCAGTGTTTCCCAACCGTAGGAACTTAAGAAGTGTGAACTTCCACTTCCAGAATTCCCCAGCCAACCCTTCTAAGAGTTGAAGTCCACATTCATTAATGTTCCCGAGGTTGGAAAACACTGTACTGTGTTAAGCCAATATTTTAAACGGTTTTTAAATAAGACACAATGGCTTGCTGCCCTAAATCACATCCTAATATTAATTATTAATAATAATCCATTCAATTTTTAAGGCTGCCTTATCATAAATGATTCCAGTGGCCCCATCATGCACAGAAGCAGAACACATTTAAGCTCAACGTCGCATCTGTAAATCACAGAAGTCTCTGGGGAATTCAGTGGGTTATAAAAACCATAAATAATAAACAAATCTGACCAGTCAATTCCTTTTCTACAGTAATGATTCACCTCTACTATCCCAATACTCCTGTTTATGAAGCTTATTCAGCAGTTAATGCAAGGAGGAGATATTTGAACCCATGTTTTTTTCTGTACATATATATTCAGCTACATTAAATAAATGAAAACTCCCTCTCTTTCCTTTTGAATTCCATATGAAAAACAGCTTCCCTCTATATAGTCGTAAGAAATCTCCTGATCCTAAAAAAATGCATTGTCTTCAGAAACAGCATTTTGACAACACTTCTGGAAAAACTTAAAAAGTATACCAACTCAAAGATAAGGCCAGCTGACTCTGCTGTTGGAATATTCCCATTCAGGCTACTGTCCTGTGCAGAAAAGGAAGAAGGAAACAATTAGAAAAATTTCTAATTATCCAAATTGCAGCTTTCCTGAAACTGGCCTAACAGTTCCTGGAATTTCAGAGCGTTTGCAGAGTGGCTGTACAAATTCATAAAACCACAGCTTCCTGCCTTGGAGTCATGAATGAAATATCTGCACTTTCCTGAGCTTTAAAAGCAGATACAATGATAATCTTTCCCTCCTTTCTTTTAAATCCGCGAGAGAGTTCCTAAATATGAGAAAAGCTTCCAGTGGTTTTCAAAAATCTAAAAATACTAAAGAGTTAAACCAATGTTACAATGACAGCCTTAAAATGATTCACTGAGAAAAATGTTTGCTTTGTGTTGAATTGCAGAATTTTCTGCATCCGTCCACCTAAAATGACTTATCATCTTCAGTAGCAAAAACTCCACCTATAATCAGCAAAAGGACCTCATTGTTTTAAGAATTTATAATTCCTTAAGCAAATAAACTTCAAATGCTGGAAGATTAAAACAATGCAACTCATTACATCATGGAAGGCTGGGAAAACTATATTGTATTTGGTTTTATCTTTCAAGGATGCTACCAATTCTTTATGACACTCCATTGTGAAATCCATTGTGAGACGAAAGTGTAGTGAAAAAAAAAAAGAAACAGTCCCCCTTCTGAGGACTGTGCTGAGAATATGATAGCTTGACTTTTATCTTTTGAGTACTGCACCAGTTGGAGAACCCTATTAATAAATAGGAACTTGCAATGTGCTGTCAAGTAGCAAATAAATAAATACCAGTATCCCCTTTGCAACTGTATTTCATAATAGCTGAGAACAAAAGATACAGACCACAAGATGGTGCTGCATCACCATTCTTTTAACACAGGGAGTTTTGCACGGCAATTTTGTGTGGCATCTTCAAGTTAGTGTTGGCTTCTGGTGATTCCTTGGACAAAAAAGCCCTCTTTAGTTCTTCTGGCAAAATTTTGGAAGTAGGTTTGCTATTGCCTTCTCCCTAGGACTGAGAAAGTTATTGGCCCAAGGCTTTGTTGACACATCTAATGCCAAATCTGAGTTCACACATTGGATTCAACCGTGCTTTGTTTCATGAGACCCAAGTTCTCACAACCTAAATTAAAACAGAACAAACTCCATTTGTTAACCAATTGTGCGAACCCAGGCGGTTATTTGTCCTGCTTCAGCACTTTGCTGGCATAATCTATGTTTTCCCTAGTTTACTTTCAATCTCTTATTTCTTAAAGGTATTTGCTCCTCTCTCACCACAGAGCTACTCTAGGCGGCTTATAAGAATAAAAAGGAAGAAATGAAAAGAGTGTGAAAGGAAGATAACAGAGCAATGAAATAAACAATGAAAAAGAACACAGCCAGAAATGCAATTGCGTGAATACCGAAAAGGAAAGGTGGCCGGGCAGAGAACGAGGGTGGGCGGTGGAATCAGCCATCAATCCAGCAAGCAGATCTTTCGCTCTGCAATGCAGGCAAGAGGCTACTTACTACCTTCAAGCTTTCCAGGGTTTCCCGGTTTACAATTCAGACATGGAGTTGGGAGGGTTTAATCTACACCAGTGTTTCTCAAAGTGGGGAGTTTTCAGATGTGTGGATAGGGAATTCTGGGATTTCGGATCCACACGTCTGGAAAATGCCAAGTTGGAGTGGTCCACATCAACTCTCAATTAGAAGAAGAAAAAGAATTGCGGAGCTGCCTAAAGCCGGCGGTGTATATTCACCCAAATGAGGTTCAAGCAGGAGCTTCCCTTCCAGCGGCAAGCTCCAGCCCCTCCTCCCTGGGATCTTAAGCCACGCCCTCCAGAAGATTTCCGCCCCTCCTCTCGCCTTCCCGAGAAGTTCAGCTCTCGCGAGAACAGCATCGCGGGGAGGGGAGAGAGAAGGAGCCCCAGCCGGAAATGGGCGCTGCGAGAGCCGTGGAAAGCGGATTTCCTTTTCCGCTGGCAACTGGGCGGAAGTAGAAAGCGATCCTGAGGCGGCATGGCGGCGTGTTGGTCCTGGTGTCTCCTCCTGTGTTGGCTGGCTGCCTGGGGCAGCGCGGCGCCGTTAGACGCGGGAAAGAGCAAGGAGACGAATGTTCAAGGTCAGTAGAGGCTCTTGAGGGGGAGAAGGAGGAGGCCTTTGCTTTACACCCTCACTCCCCGTCCTGCCCGCAGACCTTGGGCTCATCGCTTCGCTATGGCGGCTAGGAGGATGGAGGGCTAACGGAAGGGAAATCATCGCATGCTCGTTCCAAAGTGATTGAAGCTATCAGGATGGTCTGTACGGTCCGCCTTCTTTGAAGGACTATACCAGAGGTCTTCAAACTTGGCAACTTTAAGACTTGTGGACTTCAACTCCCAGAATCCTCCAGCCAGCTATCCCACCATGTGCCGAAATTGCCAGGGTTCACTCACAGCGTTGTCAAAATACAACATATATAATAGCTTAATTTCAATATGTGATTGCCTTTCTTGCCTTATTAAGTCAAGCATGCAAATGTATAATAAAACATAGAGATTGGAAATGGCCACACAGCCACTCGAAATAATGCGATCTTGCTGTGATGTCAGCCCAACTCACCTCACAGGATTATTGTAGGAAAAATAGGAGGAAGGAATATGAAATATGTTCTCTACCTTGAGTTGCTTAAAAAAAATTATAAAGGCGGGATGTGAATTAAATGTGGCATGAATGTGTACAACTCACATTGCACTATTAATGAAAGTTCAGTATGAAAATGTTTTGGGCAGTTGTGAGAAAGTTGCTCTCTCACTTTAGAAACCAAAGCATTGGAGATAGGTGCAATTTTATAGGAAAGCACTAACACTGATGACTGGATTCCCTACCAGCAGATAGCAGGGAGGGGAGAGCCCCCAGCAAAATGTTCCCTCCAATTATATACATTTGGCCAATTACATTTGAAGTAGAAAGGTAAAGGTAATCCTAGACGCATGACTACAATTGAATCCCAAATTTATGTTAAGTAAGACATTTGTTAGTGAGTTTTGCTGCCTTTTTATAACTTTTCTTGCCACAGTTGTTAAGCAAATCACTGCAATTATTATATTTGTAACATGGTTCTTAAATGAATCTGGTTTCCCCATTGACTTTGCTTGTCAGAAGGTCTCAAAAGGTTGGATATTGCAACTGTCCTAAATATGAATCAGTTGCCAGCTGTGAATTTTGATCATGTAACCACGGGGATGGCTGTAATTGTGAAAATTATAAGTCACTTTTTTCATTGACATAACTTTGACTAAGTGAACTGTTGTAAGTTGACAACTACCTGTAAAAGGAATGATAGAATTACACTGTAATTCTTCCTCTGGACCACCATGATACCCATTGAAATGACCTCCTTATTATATTTCACCCTTGCAGTGTGAGATTGTCAACATGTCCAATATACTACAGGATTTATATTGCAATCTCCTATTACACCATTCTATTCTTACTTTCTTGAACAGGGGCCTCCAACCTTGGCAACTTTAAGCCCAGCGGAGTTCTGGGACTTGAAGTCCGCCAGGCTTAAAGTTACCAAGGTTGGAGACCCCTGTTCTAGACAGACCGCTGTCTGGTTTATGTTAGCTGTCTCTGGCCCAAGGCCACAGTACTAGGTTATACAAATACTACCTCTAAGCTACCTAAAAGGTTGTACTTAAAAAGGGTGAATATATTCAGCATTATTTTGTAGTTTGCATTACTGTACACCACCACACAGTATTATTATAGCATACAGAATACTTTTTAACTTTAGGTTTTCCACATTGTAGAGTTGTCCAGTGATCACCTACCCTTAACGGAGTTGAGTCAAGGTGCTTCAGAGCCAGACAAAGGTTCTGTAGAAACTGAACCACATCAAGTTATACAAAGTAATGTAAAAAATAGCCAGCAAGAGCCACCCCAGCAAGATTCTGATAAAGCGATGGAAACAGCGAAATCATCCATTGATCACAAAGATTCCCAGCCAGGTGCTATTGGATCCAACCAACCTCAGGAAGACATAGGTAAATCTCAAGGAGATCAGACAGGCACTTCTGGTACATCTTCTCTTCTAAAGTCAAATATTAAGGCATCAGAACAGAGAGAAGACCCATCAATTAAGAACCATAACGCTGGGGTTTCTGCTCAAGACGCTTCTCCAAAATCAGGTCTTGTTCAGCCTAAAAAGATTGAGAAAGGGACAGTTCATTCAGAAGACATTAATGCACTTGTTAAGGAACCAAAACAATCACAGGACCCATCAGTAAAAGACCAGAATCCCCAGTCTGCTCAACAGCCTGGTCCTGCAAAGGTAGATGCTGTTAAAGACACCAAAGGTATGGCAGACATAGATAAACCTAAAGAAGCTAAGACAGAAACATCTGGTGCATCTCTTCCAGAGTTAACTAAGGCGTCAAAGCAGGGAGAGGACCCATCAGTTAAAGGCCCGAACACTCAGCCTGGTGATTCTGCTCAAGAGCCTTCAAAATTAAATCCTGTTCAAACCGGAAACACTCAGAAAGAGAAAGATCACACACAAGAATCTAAGACAGGTGTTTCTCAGCCAGGTGTAAATGTTAAGGAATCAGAACAATCTCCAGGCTTACCAAAAAAAGACCAGAATCCCCAGTCAGTTTCATCTCTTCAAGAACCTGCTTCTGGGAAGATAAATTCTCCTGAAGCCACCAACGTTCAGAAAGACGTAGCTGATAAAGCTATTCCAGAGTCAAAACCGAAGGAACCAAATCAGGGAGAGGAGCCATTAATTAAAGACCCGAATGCTCAAGGCTCTTCGAAATCAAAACCTGCTGATGCCAAAGATGCAGAATCTAAGACAGAGATTTCTGATCAAGATGTTTCTGAACAAGAGACAAATGATGAGGAGTCAAAACAAGCGGAAGACCAGGATCTTCCATTGGATCAACATCCTCAAAAGTTAAATCCTGTGGAATCCCAAAAAAACGAGGAAGAGGTAGTTGACCCTGGAGATGAACAAGAAAAAGGGTTGGGTGATGAACAGAAAAAGAGTGCAAAGCATGAGGAAGAGTCAGAGGGGACACCCAGGAATGGATCTGAAAATAGCCACTTCTTTGCCTACTTGGTGACCACAGCTATTATTGTTGCTGCCCTATACATTGCCTATCATAATAAACGGAAAGTAAGTATTCTGACTAGTTAGTATTGATAATTTTCTATCTGTGTGTCTGTCTGTCCATCCATTTATTTATTTATATCTGTCCATTCTTTGTCTGTCTGCCTGTTCAGCTAGACTGATGATAAAAATGAAAGCTGTTTCCTCAAGGCATCTTTAGCAAAAAGAAATCGTGTAATGTCCTGTAGATAATCTGATTTTAATGAGGCTATTTTAGCCAGGACTTGACTTATTTGTTTTTTTACTGGGTTTTCAAAAATAAAACTCTACCCTCAAAATATATTGGGGTATTGGTTTTGTGGGTGGGGATCATGCTGAGTAAACCATGCTAATGCTATGTAAAGCTTCTAAAAAGCTAGGTATTTTAAAATATGTTCCTTGGCTTTGACTGATACATGCTGCAAACCGTTGTTCATTTTTCTTACCTTGGAAAAGATGTAATTGGTCTATTGGCTGTAGAGAAGCTGTTTCAAGCAACACTCCAATTATGAATTTTTTTCTATATTCTCTGGCGTACTTGATGGGTTATGACTTTGAATCATGTCTTACTTTCTAAGTGAGACTCGATTTCCCCCCCCTTTGGTGTGACATAACTGTTGCTATTTTATAGGTTTTAATATACTATCCGTGCCATCTCTTTTTTTAAGCCTCTGCTGAAATAATGTGCTTTTTTCTAGTTTAATAATTATGACAAGCTGATTTGCTCATTTTAGTGTGATGGTTCAAATTCTTACTGTGGCACACTTATTGATTCTCTTTTCTTCCCTTGCAAAGATTATTGCTTTTGCTCTAGAAGGGAAAAAATCGAAGATAACCCGAAGGCCCAAATCTAGCGACTATCAGCGACTGGATCAAAAGGTAAGTTTTTTCCGCCATGAGCATCAAAACAGCTAAATTTATGGTTTGATTTTTTAAAAAACTTTCTTTAAAGCCACAATCGCTTCTCACAGCTGCTTACAATGATAATATGTGCATCATTATACTTCCATTTTGACCAGCGGTGTCCAACCTTGGTATGTTCCAGCCCTGTGGACTTCAACTCTTGACTGGTTGAGGAATTCTGGAAGTTGAAGTCCACGAGTTTTAAGGCTACCCTGCCTAGGTTGGACACCCAGGAATTAGACATGTTACAGCATGCATGGACTTTTCTAATCCAGTGTTTCTCAACCTTGGCAACTTGAAAATGTCTGGACTTTAACTCCCAGAATTCCCCAGCCAGCGTTCGCTGGCTGGGGAGTTCTGGGAGTTGAAGTCCAGACATCTTCAAGTTGCCAAGGTTGAGAAACACTGTTCTAATCCATATTTCTGATGATATTGCCTTGGGTTTTGCTTTCATTCTTTGGTACTTTATTCCTGGTTAGAATCTACAAGCCTAGATCCATAGTCAGAAGAAATAAGCATTAGGTATGTGCGTTGGAACTTAGCTCATTGGTTCATTCGGAAGAGTTGGGTTTAAAGCTTCAAAAAGACACCTAAAGTGTTGCCTGTTTTTTTTAAAAAAAAAACTCAATCCTCTCTTCTCTGTAATAAAATAATTCTTCGTCCCTTTCTAGTTTGTTATAATTAATAGAGATCTTTCAAACTCATCCAAAATCTGCTTTCACTAGTGGGAACACAAGATCTGTCATGCTCCTGTGTCATCATTAATGTAGCACAGGTAGTCCTCGACCTACAACCAAAATGGAGCCCGGAATTTTGGTCTTAAGTCATTGGGGTTATAAGTCAAGGCACCATGTGACTGGATTCGATTTTAGGACAGTTGTAAACATGGTTGTTAAGCAAAACATTGGTTGTCAAACAAGTCCAGCTTATCCAATGGGCATTTTTGACCTTTTTTCCGCTGGAATACTTCAAAAACCGTAAGACATGACTTTGGGACACCGCAAATGGTCATAAATGTGGACCGGTAGCCAGGTGCATGAAATGTGACCACGGGAGGGTTGTGGCAGAGGACAGGTCAGAAGTAGCCTTTTTGAATCTATTGTAACTTTTGGTCGTCAATTGAGGACTACTTGTAGGAAAAACCAATGAAAATGGTCCTTGTTAACCTACACTATATTGCCAAAAGTATTCGCTCACAACTGAGTCTGATTATGTGGATGGGTGAGCGAATACTTTTGGCCGTGGCATGACAAAACTGCGGTCCACTAAAGCACGCCCGATTAAAGCGCGTACCTGACGTCATCAGCAGCGCGACAAATACGACCGCGGAGAAAAAAGGGCGCTTTAAAAAGTGCTTTTAAAGCAAGACGATTCACGTTAAGGTAAGGGTTAGGGTTAGGTTAAGGGTTAGGGTTAGGGTTAGGTTTAGGGTTAGCGTTAGGTTAAGGGTTAGGATAAGGGTTAGGTTAAGGGTTAGGTTTAGGGTTAGGTTAAAGGTTAGGTTTAGGGTTAGGTTTCGGGGGGTTAGGTTTTGGGGGGTTAGGTTTAGGTTTACGCATTAATTTTAGCTTTACCGCTCACAGCGTGCTTTTTTCATCGCGCTGTGATGACGTCAGGTACGCGGTTTCGTCGAACGCGCTTTAGTCGACGGCGGTTTTGTGGTGGAACCACTTTTGGCAATATAGTGTATATGTAGTTGGGAAGGACCATTTTCTTCCCATTGGTTTTTCAATACCAAGGAATACAATTGAACACCGGGTCTGAACTTGGCAAGCGTTTTGACGTCTCCCTTTGTTTTTCTTCTCCGCAGATCTAAACCCAAACCTTTCTACACGCTCTTGTGTTGCATGAGGACTCGTTTTGAAAACGGCACATAGAAAAAAGGACCATGTCCAGCCTTTTGTCAGGACAGCCTCAGAGCCTGTTGGCTGTGTTATTGTGCCCGGGTGGGGTGGGGTGTTGGGGGGGTAGGCGCAAAATTGCTTTTAATTGTGCACATGCACTTTCTCCATTGCCATGCCTCGTTCCCTCTTTCAAAGCCCTGGACTGTTAATTCCCTTTTCAGTGACTTTCCTGCATTTTTCCTGTTTTTCTCCTGCGCTGTGAAGAAGAACCAATCACTAGAGAGTGGCTCTGTGATTTTCCTCTGAATGATGCGGTACTTACTATCTGTGAAATTGATCGTAAGGAATGTTAAAACGGGGAGGCTGACTTTGTCCCCTCGATTCTGGATGTTAGAATCATAGTCAGTTTCGTGAGCTTGGAGCAGAGTTTATGAAGATTGATTCTTGTCCCTAAAGTGTCTCTTCCACTGAGGCATGCATTGCCTGATGCACTGGTTGAACATTTCCTGTCTTAGACGGCAATATTGAGAAGTGAATATCCTGTACTTCCTATCTTAAGTGTCAATGATCTGTGAAATACCAGAGTTTTAATGCTTGACTTAATACGGCCCAAGTCTTGGTTGATCACTTAGTCAGTCGTTCCTTTTCTGATGCTAGACTGCAGGTAAATGTTTGAAGAAACGTTGACAATCTGAGGACCCAGATTGTTGTTGGGGGCAATATGCTGACTCTGTAAACCGCTTAGAGAGGGCTGAAAGCCCTATGAAGCGGTATATAAGTCTAACTGCTATTGCTATTGTGACCCCACCATGCTCTGAATGCTTAATTCAAGCATTCTCCATGAATTAAGATCTTTCCGATCCTTACCGCCACATTCCCATGATCAATCTCAGAAGGACAACAATCAGTCTGGGGCCGTTGTAACCCATTGCAAATTGCACAAACTACCCAATGGCAAATAGGATCTATTCAGAATCAAAGTCTACCGTTCTGGCAGACACTCATTTTTCAATCCAAGAAAGGAACTGCTTGTGTAAATCTTCCACTGGCCCTTTCCACCCATAGCCAGAGTATTGCATTCTATGTGAAGGGCACAAAAAATAGGAATAGACCCAAGGGTACCATTTATAGAGAGGTTGCAGAAGATGGCAGTTAAAGAGTAGGTGGGGTGCGTATATTCCCCCGTCCCCCATCTGAACTCGGCACTGGTGTTTCTATAATTGCATAGGCAGTCCTGTAATGTGAAGCAGCTTTTTCACATTGTTGCTAGCTTGAATTTGTCCTGTGGCCTTCATAGTCTTTAAGCTGATGTTTTGTATGGCACTAGAAAGCTAAACCTAAGGTCCCTTTTGAGGATTACTTTGATTTTAGTTTCCACTTTCATTTTGGTATGCTTAATAATATCACCCTCAGTGAGAAGCCAAGTTGCCTTTAGTCTTCATCAAATGATAGGACATTCAACCTGGAAGAATCTTTCTGCACTTCTTTTCCGTAACTTCTGCAGGTGGTCACGGAATGGGACAGTCAGTTAGGCTTTATCTGGCAGGCCAAAGCATTCCTGTATAAAATACTTCCTGCCGAGCCGAGGTGGCACAGTGGTTAAATGCAGCACTGCAGGCCACTTCAGCTGACTGTTATCTGCAGTTCGGCGGTTCAAATCTCACCGGCTCAAGGTTGACTCAGCCATCCATCCTTCCGAGGTGGGTAAAATGAGGACCCGGATTGTTGTTGGGGGCAATATGCTGACTCTGTAAACCGCTTAGGGCTGAAAGCCCTATGAAGCGGTATATAAGTCTAACTGCTATTGCTATTGCTGATAGAAATGTCTCCACACCACCCTCAAATTTTTTGGGGCTGTTACTTATCAGCTGTTTGGATCTCAACGTTCAAGTAGTTAGAATTACAGAGAAGCAGTCAAACTGACCTTCCATCATCCAGAAGCTTAGCGTGCAACCTCATTCTAGCTCTTAATTGATTAAATCAGGAAAACGACCTTAGTGCTGGGTGCCCTTTAAATGATATAAATAGGGGAAGTACATTGGTATCTTTGGAAACCCAGCTGCCAGTTTTTGTATGTGGTTAATATGTAACTTGACACGGCAAAGTCAGAAGATCAAGAGTGGGGCGTTTCCAGGCCATAAAATGGCCTTTCTTACCTTGTAACTAGCACATGACTGTCAATCCTAAAATAAAATGTAATTTTCTGAAGTGCAATAGAAACTTTGGATCGAAGTTGTATCACGGGTAGATGGTTTCTGTTGTTGTGCATGACGTGAAAAGTTTTTGTCACTTTCTTAGTTATGAAGGAATTGTTGGAACCTAATAAATTTCGTGGCGTTTTGATTTTAGGCATGAGGTTCAAGTTTAAACAGGTAAAAGCTTCGTTATATTCTTTTGTGTTCAGGTTGTAATTTTTTTTTAATCAGTCCAGTTGAGTTTCATTGCTGGATTTTTCTCTTCCAAATGTCAAAATCAGCTCTCTTCCCTGTTTGAAAGCAGAAGTATGTGTGTGTGTTTTGGAATTGGCCAGCTTAAAAAAAAAATACCTTAAATGTTCAGATTTATTTTTTAATCTTTGTAATCTTAGTGAACAAATAATAAATGGCTACACCACCATTCCTTTTGTGGTCAAAAGACAGTGTCATCATTTCTGCTGGGTCTGCTTGTAAGAGGCTCCACACTGTCTCTTGTTGCTATTGATTCAATGTAGCGCTTCCTACTCAGAGGGCACTCAAGGTGAGTGGTGCTGTATTCATTGAGCCACCCATGCTAAAATCCAGGGTGTAAGAGTACAATGTAGACGCCAGTAGAAGTAAGCAATGTATATATTACAGTAACCCTATCCTAGCAAGACACTCAGGGTGGCATTCAACAACTTCCTTTCTCCCTTTTCAATCTTGTAGGTAAAAAAGATTACCTCTCTCTTCCTGTTCAACCTTATATATTCAGAACAGGGTTCTTTGAAAGAAAGACAGCTCAAACTCTTATAAGAGGCTACCTGGCTATTCAGAGACTTGAATCTTGGACTATTCCAGGACTGTTAACTGTTACCTTTTCTCCGAAGCATAATCTTCCCATTGAATTCCATGTTTTGTCTGTGTGATCATCTTCTTCCTTTGTCAGTGGAAAACTCCTCCTATCAGGCTGAAATGGAGAAGAGGGCAATGCCTAGCCTACCCATCTTCTGGTCATGGAAGTCATGGGACGCGAAGGCATAGGGAAGTGTTCTGACCCCCCCCCCCTTCTCCGTCCAGGAATGAAAGCCAAAAGCCACGTAACTAAAAAGGTTTCTTTTAATCAGTCCAAGCTCTTGTTGGCTGCAAGCCCAAATAAACAAAGATAATTAGCTCTGGCAGAAAGTCCTATAACTCACACCAAAATGCAAACCCGACTTCTCTTATCTCAACCCACTTATCCAAGTTGGCTTCTCTCAGTTTGTGAACGCGAACAAAAACAATCACTAGAACGGGAACGGAACGTTGACTTCTGCCACCAGGGCGTCTCACCAGCAGTCTCTTTATACTCAGGAGAGGATCCCAATGAGCAACAGCTGCTCGCAATCATTTCCTGTAAGTACTCAGTTGTGCCTTCCATCGAGTAACCCTTCGACGGGGTGCATCCTGCAACAACTCCCAAGTGTTTCCCTGAACACTCCCTCTGATCCAATGCTCTGCCGCCACCTGGTGGCCAACGGCTCCTGCCGAGCCACAACAGGGAAGGTACCCCAATTTGATAAATGTAATGCTTCTAGTGAAGAATCCACACCCTCAGTCCTACTTTTGGCACCTGTCCGTCAAAAGGGATCTTAACTTTTTGGGGCATTCCCTTTTAATAGGAAAGTCATGCAGGCCTGGCTTATGGAAGAAGAGAAACAGGTTCCACATGATGAAGATGAACAGAGGTGAAACTAGACATGGATTTAAATGCAGTGAAGGAAAAGGATTTAGCGTAGGTTTTGTTATTGTAAACCTATTTTCTTTTGTTGCCTGACTTACTAAGCAGAGCAAATAACAAAATAAAGGGAAAATATTATTTCCTGATGCCATTCATGCCATATGACTATATTAGCATTTAACTTTGTTTTTCTTATACCCCTGATTCTTTAGGATTGTGTTTAACATTTTTATACAACGACAATGCCAATCTTTTTTTTAAAGAAAACAAAACATTCCAACCATTCATTTGGTTTCTAAGGCTTCCCAGTTGCAAAGCAATTCTAAGACGGCATCCATAGAAGGTACATTAAGCAGCTGTACAACCCCATCTCTCCATCTTCCAAATGTACATTATGGCCCGAAAAGGAACCTTGAATTTCAAGGCCTAGGAAGCAATCCACCCATGCAGGTAGTCCTCAACTCAGGACCACAGTGAAGCCTAGAATTTTGCTTGTCAGTCATTGTCATGAGTCAAGACTGGATTCAAATTCATGTTCATTTTTACAATGGTTATAAAATGAGTCACCACAGTCATAAAGTGAATTGTGTTCCATTCTCCTAAATAGCAGGGTTTTTTTTTTGCTGAAACCCATAAAAATGTTATAAATCACACTCATAACTGGAACGCCACAACTCGTCAGAAATGTGATCATGTGACCACGGAGGGGCATCAGTCATAACTTAGAGGACGGGTCATAAGTAGCTTTCTTAAAGTTCGTTGTAACTTCTTGAGTAGTTAGTTATTAAATGTAACCTGACACTACCTGTACCTTCAGAGAGAGACCCGTTGACATGTTATGCAGCTCCCTTCTCGATCTTCACAATTTACTGTTTTACTTAATTTATTTCAAGAATTTGCATGTCACTCTTCAGTCAAACAGTGGGCAACATGGACACATTCTGTTCCATTTCCTGCAAACAAATGTTGCTCAAAGCATTGGATCCAAAGGGAGGGTGGAATGCATGGGAGAACACAAAGCATCTGTTGACAACTTCAACCAACACACCTTTTCTTAGCATTGTCACAGAGACTGGCAAAAAAAGCCATAGTCTTTAAGCAGTTGCTTACACACAAACACCACCACCACCACTCCTTCAAAGGCAAAGGGTTGTATAATATCCATGCCACTATTATGACTCATATTTTTATTTCCTGTAAGGGTGAGCATTCCTTAAACCATTTCTTTTTTTAAGTAGCAATAGCAATAGCAGTTAGACTTATATACCGCTTCATAGGGCTTTCAGCCCTCTCTAAGCGGTTTACAGAGTCAGCATATTGCCCCCAACAACAATCCGGGTCCTCATTTTACCCACCTCGGAAGGATGGAAGGCTGAGTCAACCCTGAGCCGGTGAGATTTGAACAGTCGAACTGCAGAACTGCAGTCAGCTGAAGTAGCCTGCAGTGCTGCATTTAACCACTGCGCCACCTTGGCTCTGGGGTGGGGAAGTATCCCCATCCTGTTTCTCTCCTAGCGTGGTATGCATGGACACGTTCAGACAACAATACATTAAGGGGTTCTGTAACTGACTACTTGAATGAATTATAATTGGCTGGATCAAAATGCAGCAAGTAAAAAATCAAACTGCCTTATGAACCAACGGCTGAGTTGTATTTTTAGGTTTGGAGTGATCTGGTTAATCCGAGTATTCCCTGTCTTCTTTAAAAGGGTAAACCTCCTCCACCATGTTTGTGACAAAGCAGGGCATCTCTTTTTTGCCCTTATATTTCCTTCCTTTTGCTTCACAATGAAAAGCAACCTTCCAGTTAATCCAAGTCATGAGTGTGGTGGCTTTCAGTTTTCTTTTCTCTCCTTCTAGCACTTCCAGTAATGCTTTGAGAAACATCGATTCCAACTGATTGCTGAAGGAAACATAGCCTGAGCAATTGAGAAAGAGAAAGAAAGATAAGGAGATGTCAAAAGTCCAACGGGACTTTTCTACACTAAGCAAACATGTTAGAGAAGTCTAGTAAAATCTGGACACGCATCTCTTGCCAGTATGTGCCATATCTCAAGAGCCAGGAAATGATAAAGTGCACATTACATGGGAAATTAGTTGTTGTGCAAATAGGGACTTTCTCTTTGGCCAGAGTTAGAGTCCTATTGCGTTTAAATCATGCTGAAAGAGCCATCCAAAATCGTTAAGCCAAAGTAATAAAGTCACGGACAAGCTTTGCATCCCTTTAACAGTGGCTGGGTGAAATCATAAAACGGCTCTAGATCCTAAGTGTTGTTCTATTTGCAATGGAAGGATTGCAACGATTGTCCAGAAGCCTGAAAAATCAAAGAAGAGATTGGCAGCTTCCAAAGATACAACTCTTCTCTGCAAAGAACAATTGAATTGTTCTTAGCGTATCATCCTAATTGATTCGTCCTTTGTCCTTTCATCGTGACAACAAGATCAGCCCTACACAGGGAATGATGGGAAAAATCTGGAAAGGAACTGGTTGCTACTGAAATTCCAGATTTTTACTGTTCACCTCTTCATAAGTATCTGTTCAAGCTATTGCATGCATTTTTGCTGATTCCTGCCCTCCCTGATTATCATTGAATGATAAGACCCCATGGTTACATTAGATTATAAGTTGTGATGGACTAGCAACCATCTGTAATTACGTTTCTCTTGGCCGAGTGCCCTTACTAAGACTCACAAACCAGCTGTTCTCTGGCTGATTGTTTTTTTTTTTTTTTTTTTTTCAAACTCCCAAATGGGTAATTCTCCCCAATCCTGTGCATTTATTTTGAGGTATCTGATTACCTTTGCTGCAAACCTGACCTAGCCTAGGTTTAGGTGGTTAGATTGACATACCTGGGCAGCAAGAAAACATGACAGCAGTATTTTCGGGAATAGACAGGTAATGTGAGAAATAGTCTTCCTCTGGTGCACTGCTATCTGTTTCTACTTGGATGCCATCATCAAATCTCTCTCCGCGGCATGCCTGAAAAACACATGGAAGGCAACAGCTGCTAAATAGCCTTTGTGCACAGCCCTTTGTTTGCTGGATCCACACACCCTGGAGAGTCACTTCAAATTTTCTTATGACTTATTCTATCTAGACCATGAGTGAGAGGTGACACCTTTGCCATTTTCATCTGAATGGGCTAAACTGAAGGAATGAGGATAACAGTTTGCATGAAACTTGCATGCTTTTTAAATAAACAAAGAAATAAATAAATAAACGAAATAGCATTAACTGGAGGACTGGGGCATTAGGGACTTGCCCAGGCAACAAAAATGGATTTCACCCTGTCTTCTCTTGCATAGATTCCCACAACTTGTATTTGCCTTTGGAAAAAATAAACAGTATAACTGAATCGAAGTTTGAACTTTACGCCTGCTGTAAAGGTATCCAGGAAATTACATTAAAGCTAACGTAGACATTAGTTTTTGTGTTGCTGTGTAAGGAGAATTAGAAATACCTTCGCTTTATCTTTTGACATCAGAGTCATTCACGTATGCTAGACATGGCATCAAAAACATTATTTCCGGAATGAGTCATTCGTTTTTTCAAGGGGGTTTCTACAGTTACTGTACATATTGCGGAGGGCAAACCCTGTTCGCAAACTCAGAACTCATGTGCATGTAGAGACAGTTGCCAGCTTTTGGTTGCATAACTTCGAAAGTACTACCTTTGGATCTGAAAATGACTGGAGTCTGGAGTCACGAAATCAAAGTTTTCCAATCTCTATTAATCTCATTGAGGTTATTTCCCTATTAATCTCAAATACATGCAATCAAGAGAGATGTGTAAAGGAAGACTACGTTCTAAGATTTTGTAGTGGTCTTGAAATTATTGCAAGGCTGTGTTTTGCCAAGACCCCTGTCCTATAGGATAAAAAAAAAAAAGAATGAATGGATTTCCCATTCTTCACTGTTTCTGTTTGGATCCAGAACCCCACAGCTCCTACCTGTATGAAGAAGATTTTAGGCGTTGCTGCCAAATGTGGACACCTTTCAGGAGATAAGATCTTATAAATGCGAGTTAGCTTTAATGCTTGTCCTCGGCTATCCATTATGCTGCCTTCTTCTCCGTGGCTTGAGAGGATGCTCACAAAATATTTCCCATGTAGTGCCTGGCTTTCTGCAAAGACACAATTTAAGAAAAGGGTAGCAGAGCTTGCCTCTCAATGAAATATACAAAAAGACACCTAGAAGCACACTCCTAGTGAGCACCAAAAGTACATTGGGGGGGAGCATTGTCTAAGGCAGGTGCCTTCAATAAGTGTGGCAGATTCCCAGAATTCCCCAGCCAGCTTTGCTAAGTTGCCAAGGTAGGAGACCCCTGATGTAAGGTTAAGGTTTACACTTCCAGCAGGTTGGCTTCATGTTTGGGTCTTTATTGTCACTTTAAATGTATATGAATCAGCATACATTAAAATGAAATGTTGTTGCATTCAGCTCTCCAAGGTCTCTTCCAACCCTATTATTCCATGCTCTGCATCGTCATCTCTTATTTTAGTGATGGAAAGGGACCTCCAGGGATCTGTAGTGAAACTGCAGCTATATGGTATCCCTAACCCCTCAGCAACAATGGGTATCTTCCACATCCCTCTTCTAACTATGTCTCACTGATAAGAATACTTTCTTCATGTTTGGCTAAATGTTACAGCTTCTAGATGCCCATCCAGGTCTTAGGCTCACTCTCTAGAGTCAGGGGCATCTATAAAGTGGATCAAAGCAATCCAAAGAGTGGGCAAAACTATAAAATCCAGTCCTCCAACTTTCTGAATGTCCCTGCACATCAGACATTTCTCTCTCTTTTTTTTCCTTATAATGTTGTCAAGGATTATATTAAGGGGGAAGATGAGGTGTATAAGGAGGAGTGGTAAGGGGAGAGAGGAGAAGGAAAAAGGAAGAGGAAGTAGAGTAGAAAATGATGGAGGGAAGACAGGATGCAGAAGAGTCGGAAGTAGAGGAGAGAAGAAGATAAGGAGAGAGGGTGAAGGGGGAAGATGAGGTGTATAAGGAGGAGTGGTAAGGGGAGAGAGTAGAAGGAGAAAGGAAGGGGAAGTAGAGTAGTATGGAAGCGGAAATACACCAATGAGAGGAAGAGTGGGAAGCAGAAGGGAGAAGAAAGGTGGGAAGAGAGGGATAGGAGAGAGGGTAAGGGGGAAGATGAGGATAAGGAGAAGTGGAATATAGAGAGAGGAGAAGGAGAAAGGAAGTAGAGTAGGAAAGGAAGATGGAGGGAAGATAGGAAGTAAGAGAGAGGTAGAAGAAAGAGGTGTATGGAGAGTAGAAGATTTAATAATGGGTGTTAATCTTTTTGGGGCATTGAGAACAAGAGGAACTGATGTAATCATTATTTAATACTATATGATACTGGCTATGTATAGTATACATGTGATTGTATGTTATGAAAATGGAAATAAAAATATGTTTATAAAAAAAATGTTGTCAAGGATTATATTAAACAGATCAAGTCCCAAAAGTACTTTTTCAAGAGGCAACCGGACTTTCTTAGTTTTTCCTTGAAGATGTTTCACTTCTCATCCAAGAATTTTCTTCCGTTCTGACTGAAAGTTCTTGGATGAGAAGCAAAACGTCTTCAAGGAAAAAATAAATAAATCGGATTGCCTCTTGAAAAAGCACTTTTGGGACAACCATGACCTGGATGACTGAGAATCCCCATAAATATTTAAACAGATAAAGGTAATACAAAAAACCATTGTATACATAAGTACATACAGTACATAAAGGTACATATGAAAAAGTGGGGGAAAATATCACTCCTCAAAGAAAAAGAAACTTTCCCCTTCATCCCGTTAGCAACTTATCACTGTCTCTTAAAATACAACCATACCAGGTTGTGTCTTTAAATACAAATGATTTCAGATAAAAGCACGTTTAAATAATTGTAATTAAATGAGAATTGTGGTACATTGAAAGTAAAATACATAAAGATTTTTGATTTAAAATGTACAATTCAATATGAATGAAGTATAAGTAATGATTGTGGAAGAAACGCACGAAATATATTTGTAACCAATCAACACGCTTTCTACAAGATGTAATGAAGGATGATTCTTTTTTGTGTGTTTTTGTTTAATTAAAACAAAAAAACTTAAAAAAAATACAACTTCCTTCCATACTTCAGCCCTTTTTCTATAAACTTACCCCTCGATCATCATCATCATTCATCAGCAAAGACCCAGGAAAGATGACAAAAAATCATATATTTTTATATCTTTATCATAATCAGCCGAATTATGTACAACCTAACTATATAATCCCGCTGTCCATTTAGTCTTAAATCCTCCCCATCCTTCTCTTCCCTGCAGCTCAGACCTTTCTGATGAACAGTAGAACAAACTTTTGGAGGCTCCCCCAGGCTTTGCAACACTTCCATGGAGGGATTTTCAGGTGTACCTTTTTGAGCGTCTCAGTTGCCTTCAACCCAAACGTACCTTGCTCATACACGGCTTCTATTTCTTCGGCTGTCAAATCCCAAAACAATTTCACATCATAATTGCACTTGGAAAGGGCTTTAAAAAGCTTGTCTGCTTCCTTTTTGGCCCCCTCTCTTCGGTTAAGTTCTTCTTCGGCTTGAAAGAACTGATAATTGACAATGATCACAGCTCTGTTCCTTTTGGGGCGAGCCATGCTGCGGAAGCTCCTGAGGTTGGACTGTTTAAAAGATCACCTGTGTGCATAGATATAGGTTTATGTGTGCCCTTCTGACCTCTTATGATTCAGCATTCAGGGTGTGGAGCTGTGAATTGAAAATCCATATCCTGTTTGATTAGACAGATAATATTACGAACATTGGTCTTTCTCAGGTGTACAGTTCATATATGAAATACGTCACAAAGCAGCTTTTATGTTTGTTTCGCTTACTTAGTAATACTGTAATATAGTGAAACCGGTGTTTCAATTTGGAAAATCTACTGCAGTTAATGAAACAAACGTGTGTATGTATGTATGTATGTATGTGTGTATGTATGTATGTATGTGTGTGTATATATATATATATATATAATGTTTGTGTATATATATATATATATAATGTTTGTGTGTGTATGTATGTATGTATGTATATATATGTTTGTGTATATATATATATATATATATATATATATATATATATATATATATATATATATATATATATATATATATATATATATATATATATATATATATATATATATATATATATATATATATATATATATATATATATATATATATGTTTATATTTAAAGTCACAACCCCTGGTATGCCCAAATATGGGAGGAAGATCACACTTCCATTCTCTGTCCTTCGGCTCGTCACAAGAGACCATCTAGACAGAAACCCAATATTTTTTTTTACTGTTGCCTTTTTGTTACATTTGTAACAAAATATAACAAATATATATGTTTGTATATATATATATATATATATATATATATATATATATATATATATATATATGTATATGTATATGTATATGTATATGTATATGTATATGTATATGTATATGTATATGTATATGTATATGTATATGTATGTGTATGTGTATGTGTATGTGTATGTGTATGTGTATGTGTATGTGTATGTATATGTATATGTATATGTATATGCATATATATATATGCATATATATATGCATATATATATGCATATATATATATGCATATATATATATATATATATATATATATATATATAATATACATATATACATGTACATGTACATATATACATATATACATGTACATGTACATGTACATATATACATATATACATATATGTTATATTTATGCTGATAAATAAATAAAGGGAGACTAGTATAGATCTATTTCAAGCTATTTAGCTCTCATCAGCTAGCCATACCCAAGTTTGGCTAGCTGATGAGAGCTAAATAGCTTGAAATAGATCTATACTAGTCTCCCTTTATTTATTTATCAGCATAAATATAACAAATGTAACAAAAAAGGCAACAGTAAAAAATATTGGGTTTCTGTCTGGATGGTCTCTTGTGACGAGCCTAATGACAGAGAGTGGAAGTGTGACCTTCCTCCCATACTTGGGCATACCAGGGGTTGTGACTTTAAGTATATATACATATATACATATACATATACATATACATATACATATACATATACATATACATATACATATACATACATCATACATACATACATACATACATACATACATACATATATATATATAATGGCTAAGATGTTTGCCTAATATGCAATACAGCACAGGCTCGATTCCCAGTAAGGGTATGGCTAGCTGATGAGAGCTAAATAGCTTGAAATAGATTTATACTAGTCTCCCTTTATTTATTTATCAGCACAAATAAAACACACACACACACACACATATATGTTTTAAACCATTGTTTTAAAGGCTTTATTTAAAATAAATACAGTGATTAAGATTAAGGAAGCAGACACACTTTTTAAAGCCCTTTCCAAGTGCAATTATGATGTGAAATTGTTTCTCTCTTCTCTGAGGGGCCTTGGTGCTCTCTGAAGTTTGTTTTCTTGCAGACGTTTAATTATCCAACTAGGTAACAGCATCAGTGAGCTCTCATTTTAATCAAAAATCCAGCTGTGATTTGGCCTTGCAGGATACTTGATCTCAGTTACTGGATTGTCAGCAGAGGTGCCTCTGCAAAATTCAATCTGCAAGCCAAATTGTGGGCATTTCTTTATGTTCCTCACTGGTACAAAACATCCCGCATGTCTCTTAGCAGCCCAGTTCTAAGCAGGTTGCCCTCACTCTCTGACCCCCACCCCCCTCAATGTGGATTTAAAACCAAGCCTTGCCTTGTTTCTGACAAACGTTGATGGATTGGGCTCAGGTGCAGCATAAAGCTTAGCAGGGCGAGACCTAATCAGAGAAACATCAGAATGAAGCAAAACAGAATCCTCCGCTGTTTCCTGGCGGAAGACCTCCTGATCGAAAATCTTCCAAATGAATTGGTGGATATCTGGCTGCAGGCGGATCCAAAGGATCAAAACCATCAGCGATTCCCAAAGTTAGTTAGTTCATTCCTTCCTCCCCTTCTTCCTTGTTCAATTAGATAGATAGAAGTTTATTTATATGCCGCCCTTTTCCCTGGGGGGACTCAGGGCGGCCCACAATCCAAGGGGGAGGGGGAGACAAACTTTTTAACATATAAGACAATAGATAATTAAAAAACACAACATTCATACCATTCAGACGGGTTACAGTCTTAGCCCCAGGCCTGACGGGATAGCCAGATTCTGAGGGCTTTGCGGAAGGTCTGGAGGGTAGTGAGGGTACGAATCTCCACAGGGAGATCGTTCCATAGGGTCGGAGCTACCACCGAGAAGGCTCTCCTCCGTGTAGTTGCCAGTCGGCATTGACCGGCAGATGGAACTCAGAGGAGGCCTAATTGAAGAAGCTTCTTGGATGAAAGCCCTTTTGGGACAAACATGACTTGGATGACTGAAAATCGCCATAGACATTAGAGCAGGGGGTCTCCAACCGTGGCAACTTTAAGCCTGGAGGACTTCAACTCCCAGAATTCCCCACCCCCAGCTGGGGGTGGGGAATTCTGGGAGTTGAAGTCCTCTAGGCTTAAAGTTGCCAAGGTTGGAGACCCCTGCATTAGAGATTCCCTTTTCAACGCAATGCAGCGTAGCCCCGAAACTAAAACTCTCCTGCGGCTCATTAAAAGACGAGGTTTGGCCTCAGGAAATGGGAATCGCTTCGATGCAAACCCGCTTAAACCTCTTGCATGATCCCCATGCCACAGCCCCTTGCGTTATTTCATTTATCCTCTTTCCGAGTGGTGCCTTTGCCACCAAGCAGAGCACGGAGCGAGCCTCCCAGTTCCCAAATAAGCTCGGACTACGCTTCCCAGCATGCCAAGCGGCGCGCCTGCGCTTTTTTGCTCCTGTGGGCGTTACGAGCGGGGGAGGGAATGTTAGCAACAGAACCCAGATTGGAGGAAAAACGGCGGACTTAAAACCCGGGTTCGGTCCAGCTGTTCAGGAATGACACCTCCGTGGGTGCGTGACGAGGGCAGCAGGGGGCTCTGGGCAGAACCGTGGGAAGAGCAACGGGGCCGGGGAACGTGGGAACCTGTTGACACGTGTCTGCAGATGCGTGCACGGGGAGGAAGAGAGCCTGGGCAGTTGGCAGGTGCGGCGAAAAGATTTAGGGGCAAGAGTTAGTGAGTTGGGGGTTGTTGAGAGAGGGCAGAAAGAAAGCCCCTCTAGGACAGGAGGTCGTGGGAATGGTGTTTTTATTTGGGGGGGGGTGGACTCTGTCGTGATCAGATGGCTTTGTAGAAGGAACTATAAAAGGTGAGTCTTTTTCCAAAACATAATTGTGGGCCTAGAGAAGGAAGTGGGAGGGGGTTTGCAGGGAGGGTTCAAATCCCAGGTTGCCTTTTCTTCACCTGGAAAGCTGCTTCCACCAGTGACCAAGCTGGGCTACCAACATCCATTCATCCCTGGCACCTTTGCTTCCCCTCTTAATCCCTTCTGGCCTTTTGTTAGTATAGCAGCAAACAGCTGTTTGCCTCCAGGCTGTAAATTTAGATGCCTCACAACTCAAGGGACATCCTGGCCACCTGGACAGGTTCCCCAAGCCAGTTGTGGAGTTCCCTCTTAGGACCTTCCAACCAGAGCAATTGGAAGTGGCAGTGAATGTGGGCGTGGAAAGCTGCAGCTGCTCCATTTTTGCAAATCCCACCCCCCCACCCCCCCAAGAATCTTCAAATGAGATAATGCATTTCCAAATTAGAACTTGGGGTCCTGCCTCACCCAGACAGTCGTTGTTTCAAAGGTTCTTTTTTCTTCAAAAGACAAGTGGACTGTATTTTCCTTGATGAAGAAGAAGAGGAGGAGGAAGAAAACATTTCGCTTCTTACCCAAGAAGCTTCATCAGTTCTGGGAGATGGAAGGATAGGTTCTGATAGGATAATGGTGGGGATGGATGGAAGGATTGCATATCTTTGCAGTCATCTGGTCATTAACATGCTCTGAGAGCTGTTTGAGGCCACTGCCGGGGAGGGGGTGGGTGGGGTGGGTGGGGGTGTTCTCTGTGCCCTCCGGGCACCTGAATCAGGATGCAGTTGAGGTCGTGGTGTTTTTGTCCCTTTGTCCCGTACCACTATGAAAAGGGCATGAGAGGTTGGTGCAAACCCTTGTTGGAAGGAATATGGAATATTCCATAAAAATTGGAAAGAGATATGGAATGCATATGCAGTTTTATATAGCAGTAATTCTGGAATCATACCTTCCGTAATTATGGGGAAAAATGGATTGCTCAGTTGCAATTGAGGCAGGCAATTCTGTGTACCATGTAGCTGAATTTCTTATTCCTTTGCAGAAGGAAAAGCACCTTTGGGATTTGAGACATGATCGTGCTTTCCCTGGTGACTCTGATTTCATTGTTTCCATTAGGGGATGAAACAGTGCAGCACAAACAACTGCCAGCGTGAAACACAAACAATTACTTATCCAGTTTACAAAGCTGTGCATGTGAGTATACTGGTCACTAAGTTCTAACTGTCTTTCCTAATACAGTACTCCTGCTGGCTACGATCTTTGGGGGTGTAGCTGACTGCAGGTGGAGGACATAAGTTTAGGAAACATTATGGGGAAATGCTCCCCCCAACCAATGTTTGAGCAGACTTTACACTCTATTACGAGAATCAACTTGCATTCAAGTTTCTCAGAATTTAACCACAGTTCACAGACACGTATGCAGTCTTTTCTTAAATCCAAATATTATGCAAATGTGACCCAATTTCTCTTGCATGAATGACAGTAAGAAATAGAGTTGAGAAGTGTCCCATAATCTTATTTGACTCATATCAATCTCTAAAACACGGGGGGGGGGGGGAAACGGATTAGGAATCAGTTACCAAATCTGAAACTGACTCTTTTGTTCAATGTAACATTGTGGAAAGAAAGGAAATCAGCTTTTTTTTTGTCTGCGTGTTTCTTTAAAAGAGGAAACTGTTCCACTTCCTTTCTCCAGGGTACAGATATTAGCTGCTAGGGACTTGAGCCAAACAGCTCCTATTTCTTAACCCATATCTCCAGTTTTTAATCCTCCCTGACGGAAACATAATTTCATCAGGTTTATATTTTTGTTTATTATAAATGACCTTTTAATATGACAGTATGTATCTTTACCCATAGTTTGGGCTTCCCCATATACACCCCCCTGCTGAAATTTTGACGCTGCATGTTTGATTTCATGCCAGCTGAGGAATTCTGGGAGTTGAAGTCCACCCATCTTAAAATACCAAGGCTGAGAAACACTTGTTTAGTTTGGTGGGTGAAATCAGAAAATCGGGTTAATTGAGTAAACTGTAGTTAACCTTGTATTAAGCACACTGGGTGATTATAGTAACAAACAGGTTAATCTGAGGAACAGATTATGTGTTCTTTGTGACTTTTTAGTTCTTACTAAAAATGTGCATTGACAGAAAAAGTTGCGGTGTTACAAGGTCTGAAGCAGTGACACAAAATCACTTTGTGAGATATTGGCCTCGGAAAGGCCTTGCAGATAAGTTATGAAAAGGTTGCCCATGGGTTCTTCACATTTAGAAGATAAGGAGAGGCAGAGCCTGGGGATGTAATCAAGAGAGGAATCAGCCTGGAGTCCTTACATTCCTGCAAGCAATTTAAGTCCAATCCTTCTTGAATTCTGTTAACTCTATTAGCACCAATTTCATGCTGAATTTGGCTAGATTCTGGAATATAAGCATGAACAATAAATCAGCTTACTGGAATTTAATGTGTAGTCCTGATTCTTCGCGCCCGACAACTTCCTGCTTTGTGCCTTAGAATCCTCATCTCTCTCTGTTTCAGATTTCTGCATTGAAACAGAATGGACTGCTGCAGTCTCTATCAGCAACACCCAGTGATTTTAAGGAACCAGGTAAAGACCCAATTAATTTGGTTTAATTTATTCAGTTTAGGCACTGTCCAACTCCAAACTAATTCTGTATTATGTATAAATAAAAGCAAAACAAAGTGGAAAATTAATAACGGGTATAAAAAGAAAAGGAATAAAGAAGAAGAAGAAGAGATGGTGAGTTTTGCTAAGAATATCCGCATGACCAAACATATCCAACAAGAACCCCCAACTATCCTAATACAAGGCCCAGGTTAAAGAGCCAGATCTCAGTGGGAGACTATTGACATTCAGCTCCATGAATTTCAGGAGGAATTTTAGTTATTGCTCCTTGGATTCTGTTGCATTTTGGATGATGTGAAATACGGAAGAGCAGGGACTTGCAAAAGATTTCACTTTCAAAAGGACTCGTTCCATCCTTACCGGAAATAAGGTTGTGAATTCTGCATGTAAATCGTGCTTCAAACATCTTTTCAAGCTTGAAGCTGTTTTGTACTCTACTTCTAAAGGAACTGTGGCAGGATCATACGCCTTTGAAGTCCGTGAGATGACGGTATTAGATCTCCCAGAAATTTAAGTAGCTTCATCTGCTTCTCATTTATAACTGTGTCTAGGGGCAGATGTTCCTTTAAATTCTGCCTGAAAGTCAGTAACGGTTGAATTGCGATTGGCTGACAGGAAGAGTTATGGTTCTTATGGTGTTCTTAAAAATGACATTAATTATAAAGCGGTGGATTCTAACTGTTTAAGGCATACAAATCTGTATACTGTTAAAACTCTCATTGTCATGACCTTTAGCTAGGCAAAACGGCGCATCGTAGGGTCACAATCGTTGAACCAAAGTATCTCAAATGGGCTAAGTTGCAGAATGTGCCCTAAATCTGGGACCCATGACTCCTGAGGGAATGAAATTTGGGGAAAACCATGGCTGCTTCATTGCTACTGCTTGTTGTTATCGTCGACGTTCTCTGACAGTTTCCAAGCCACTCTTACAATCCCTCACTCCACCTGCCCAGCAGTAGCTATTTATCTTCCTGCAGGGAAAGTTTAGGGTTTTCATAGTTAGCATTATTTCTACCTGTCAGTTTCAGATGCTTTCTGTTTTAGAGTCCACCTCTACAGTTTCCCATTTGGAAGATTAAAATGGAGCTGCTGTATAGTGCCTGGATCTGAATTGAATCGAATACTTTATTTGGCCAATTTAATTAAACATACAAGGAACTTGTCTCTGGTACAAAAGCAGATTAATAATAACAACAACAATAATAATATTTCAGCCACATTACATGGGGTAACAGATATTAAGCAGCACTGAGCAAATTGAATGTTCAGCAGAGTGATGGCATGGGGGAGGGGGGAACTGCCTTTGTGTCTAATTGTTTTGGCATGCAAGGCCCTATATCGCCATCCCAAGGGGAGGAGTGGAAACAGTTTATCTATAGACCCCTCCAGGATGTGAGGCGTCTGTAGCAGAGGTGGGTTCCTACCAGTTCGCACCTATTCGGTAGAACCGGTTTGTCAAATCTACCGAACCGGTTAGAAGAGGTTCCACCAGTGGACCCGGAAAGCAGGCCACACCTACAGAAGAGGTTCCAAAATTTTTGAAACCCACCACTGGTCCTTGGATATGATTATTCTACACTATCATGCTCATATTTATAAAACTCAGTGCCTCTGTGAAAGGTAAGGATGACTACTGCGTTTGTGGTGCAATCAGAACATTGCGTGTGTTGAAGTTGTTTTAACGCAAACCAAAGATGCCTTTTAAAAAACAAGTTTACATCATATTCTTATGCAGGCCAGTGCTGTGTGTGAGGTAATTTAAGGTGGTTCTGACAAGTGTCGTCGGCATCTTCATATCCGGTCACATGGGTGACAAGCCACTCCCATCCGGTCACGTGGGCGGCAAGCCACTCCCACAAAGGAGGCCACACCCACAGAGTAGGTTTGAATAATTTTTGAAACCCACCACTGGTCTGTAGATATTTTCTCAGCCCTCCTTCTGACCCACACAACATACAGGTCTTCTATGGAAGACAGGCTGGATGAAGTTGTTCATTCTCCAACTTAACTTTCCATTGATGTCCATACCTGTCTGTTTGGTTGCTGTACCAAACCAGACAATTATAGAAGTACATGCATTCCTTTGTATAGTCACACCTCGACTATTTCTTTAAAAGAAATGGAATTATCTTTCATGCCTCTTAAATGAGCTTCTTTGGAAGAGATTCTGGAGCATGTGGTTCTAGGTTTAAGTTTAGGTTTCATTTTATTTATATGCCGCCCTATTCCCTGCAGGGACTCAGGGCGGCACACAAACCCAAGGAGGGGAAGGGAAAAACACAAAAACTACAAATACAAGGCATTTAAAAACAACCAACAGCCACACGAATCGAGAGGGGAAGGGAACTCATCAACCCCAGGTCTGCCGACACAGCCAGGTTTTAAAGGCTTTTCAGAAGGCCTGGAGAGAGGTGAGGGTCTGGAACTCTGCGGGGAGTTCGTTCCAAAGGGCCGGAGCTGCCACAGAGAAGGCCCTCCCCCGGGTAGTAGCCAGATGACATTGGCTGGTAGACGGAACCCGGAGGAGGCCTGCCCTGTGTGATCTAACGGGTCTTTGGGAGGTAATTGGCAGCAGGCGGTCTCTCAAGTTCTAGTCTGTCATCTTATTTTTTCCTTGCTACAGATATTTCGGAGGAGGTGTTACGAGCCCGTGAAGAATGGGACAACATAACAAGCATCCATCCAGGAGGTATGGAAAATTATCATTTTATTCCATATTGGGATATGCTCTGAGTTGAATTTTAATTGTGATACCCGCCATAATGCTACCATTATGGATGACCTCACATAATACAAAGCCTACCAGTTTGTCTTACAGACTTATTTTATTTTGATATTGCTCAGTCTGGAAAGGGGTGCAGGGTGGAGTAGAAAAAGGATCCTCAACAAGAAAACCATCCCTAAACAAGGCAATAAGCATAATAAGGATTTTTAAAAAATGTAAACAAAGTTATGTTTTAAAAATGATGGTATAAAAAGAACGTTTAGGTGTGTTTAGGTGTATAGAGACAATTAAGGTTTCCCACTCAACACTTTATGTGTGTTTTGAATTATGCAGGTAGTCCTCAACTTAGAAATCTTTTGTTTAGCCACCTTTCAAAATTACAGTGGCACTGAAAAAATTGACTTACGGCGGATCCTCACAACCATTGAAGCCTCCCTAGGGTCACGTGATCAAAATTTCAAGCATTTGGCAACAAGCATGAGTTTACAATGGTTGCAGCCTTATGGGGTCACACGATCCCCATTTGTGACCTTTCCTGCCAGCTTCTGACACGCCGTGTCAAAGGGCATTGCATGCCGGAAACCAGATTTGCTTAACGACCTTGTGATTCACTTAATAACTGCAGTGATTTGCTTAACAACCTTGGCAAAAAAAGGTCATAAAATTGGGCATCACTCACTGCTCAGCAGTGGAAATTCTTTTTTTTTTTAATTAAAAGTTTTAAAGAGTTTTACAATTATATACCTTCCCTCCCCCCCCCGAGCCCATAACCCCTCCCGCCTCTCCCACAACCTCCCAGAGCAAATACAGGGTATAAACATTTAGCAACCATATACTAAAATAAACTAACTAACTAAAGTATAAGCGAGCATTATCCCTCGCTTATACTTTAACTCCCCTTTTGTAAAGCTAACTTTAGGTAAATTGTGACATTCCTTGCTCGTTCATTCATAAGCTATCTGGAGTTTCTTAGTCCCATATTTATTTTGAATGTAATCAATCCATCTTCTCCATTCCAGCTTATATTTCTCATCTGAATGATCCTTGAGATACGCTGATATTTTAGCCATCAGCAGTGGAAATTCTGATCCCAATTGCGTTCATGAGCCAAGAATTACTTGTCTGTATCATGAACTCTTCCAATTTTGAGAGACCCTTTTGGAAAATTCAAATACTGTAGTTTTAACTTAGTGGCTAATCTTTTCTCCCATCAATACCTTAAGATGCTTTGTTCTTCTACTGGAAGGAACAGATCCTCTTCCTTTCTTTTTTTTTCTCTTTGCTTGCAGGCCTTGTGGAGAAACCTCTTGGCCCGATACCTTTGATCTCTTTCAATGAGGCACTGCAGTATTTCCAAACAGCAGACCTCTCTGACTGTAGGGTAGGTACGCACCATCTAGGATGGGTGTAGCAGTCCTCCTCCTTAAAATATTTTAGGGACCAAAGATGGTTCCTATGTGGTCCTCAGGGCAGCAGTGAATATGTTCATACGACTTGAAATAGTTTTGTAATGTGTGGATGGAGGTGTCTACCTCAGCCAGGACCAGTGGTGGGATTCAAATAATTTACCAACCAGTTCTCTGCCCTAATGTCCAGCTGGGCAGGCGGGGCTCGGTGGTCATGTGATCATGTGGGCATGGCCAAGCCAATGTCACTCAAGTCGATGGGCACTTCACCTTAGTTGTTACAATGGTAATAAGGGTTAACTGGAGAGGCAGTTTCTGTAAGCAGGGCAATAAAGATTAGGCTAGAAACAACACCAGAATGTTTCCTTCCTGCCTTCCTTAACAGCCCTGTAAAGTGGGAAAAAACAAAAGATTTCTTCCAACAACCGGTTCTCCGAACTGCTTAGAAAGTTACCAACCGGTTCTCCCGAATAGGTGTGAACCGGCTGAATCCCACCACTGGCCAGGACCCAAAGTGACATAGCCTGTAGAAGGAGCTGCAAGTGTGAGACTACTAGGCCAAAGCCACCCTGCTTAAAAGTGCCGAAGGCGTTTAAGCAGGGTGGAGAAAGCCAGGAAAAGTTCCCTCAGGGAAAGGACCCTTTAGGGGAACCAAAGGACAGAAGTTGGGCCTGAGAACATGGCAAGCCCCTCCCCAAGTCTCACCAACAAAGGAGTTGGCCTGCATGGGGAAACCCCTCCCCACCAATTCTGGGGGAGAAAGAGAGGTCTTGAAGCCTGCCCAGCCTTTGGGGTCGTTTTTGGATCCCAGATTTGGCACCACCTCCAGCTGGTGCCTGGGAGCCTAGTAGCGGGCGCTGGGTGTCAACGTGTGTGTGTGTGTGTGTAAGAGCCAAAATATATCTGTAAAAGTTTGCTATTATTTTAAATGCTCTGGGTCTCTGTGCATTTTAAAGAACCGCTTGTGCCTCAGTGTTCAGTTGATTTGGGATTGAATGCGGTCATTTTCCAGACCTGTGAGAATGTGAGGGAGTGACCCAGCGGTGGGTTTCAAAAATTGTTCAAACCTACTCTGTGGGTGTGGCCTCCTTTGTGGGAGTGGCTTGCTGCCCATGTGACCGGATGGGAGTCGCTTGCCGCCCATGTGACCGGATATGAAGATGCCGACGACACTTGTCAGAACCACCTTAAATTACCTCATACACAGCACTGGCATGCATAAGAATATGATGTAAACTTCTTTTTTAAAAGGCATCTTTGGTTTGCGTTAAAACAACTTCAACACACACAATGTTCTCATTGCACCACAAACGCAGTAGTCATCCTTACCTTTCACAGAGGCACTGAGTTTTATAAATATGAGCATGATAGTGTAGAATAATCATATCCAAGGACCAGTGGTGGGTTTCAAAAATTTTTGGAACCTCTTCTGTAGGTGTGGCCTGCTTTCCGGGTCCACTGGTGGAACCTCTTCTAACCGGTTCGGTAGATTTGACGAACCGGTTCTACCGAATAGGTGCGAACTGGTAGGAACCCACCTCTGGAGTGACCATAAGCTGAACCTGAGAGTGCATTTGTGCAACATAAGCCCCTTTCGGAGCCTGTCTATCTCTGATAATAACACCTCTCAAAAGAAGCCCTACTTGTTCAGGGACAATAGCAGTTCTTCTTTACGGTCTGTTCATTTATTAAACTTTATGCCGACCGTCTCCCTTACCAGAGTCTCTGCCACTTGAGAGGGATGCCGTGGGATTGCTGCTCTCCCTGCAGGAATAGGTTTCTCAGCACCTGCCTTTCTTCTAACTTTTCCTTCTTCCAGAAAAAGATTCGGCCAACCATCCAAAGAAGAGGCCTGTCTGCCATGGCCCATTTCCTTTTTGGGCCTCCTCGTCTTCATCAGCAGCTGCAGAGCGAGAGAGACTTGGCTCTGGCCATTGCCCAGTGTGAGTATTGCCTCTGAAAATGAATGCAAGCATCTCCCCAGCGGCTCTGCTTAATAATTAATAATTGATAATCAATAATCAATAATGAATAATTGATAATTGGTAATCGGTAATCAGTAATTAGTAATTAGTAATTAATAATTAGCCAGCAACAGTTTCACAGCAACTTCCTTACTGTCTCTAGTCGAGGAGTTTAAGTTCAGGGGCCACTAGGAAAGTTTGCCAAGGCCTTGCTGTCTGCTCTGGCTAATGCAATGGTAGGGCCCTTGGGACCCTTAAGTCTTCTCATCCCAATTTCTTTCACTTTTCAGCACAGGTAGTCCTTGACTTACAACCACAACTGAGCCCAAAATTTCTGTTGTTAAGTGCGACATTTGTTAAGTGAGTTTAGCCCGATTTTATGACTTTTCTTGCAACAGTTGTTAAGTGAATCACTAAAGTTGATAAATTAGTAACCCAGTTGTTAAAATGAATCGGGCTTCCTCATTGACTTGGCTTGCCAGCAGGTCGCAAAAGGGGATCACGTGACCTTTGAACCACTTGCCAAGCCTCTGAATTTTGATCACGTGATCATGGGGATGCTGCAAAGGTCATAACTCAAAAGCTACCTTTTTCAGTGCTGTTGTAGTTGTGAATGGTCACTGTTCTGACCCCCTCCTCCGTCCAGTAACGAATGCCGAGACAAGCTTAACTGGAATGTACTTTATTAGCAAGAAACCAAAACCTCGGTGGCTGAAAGTCAAGCATAACAAACAGATAAGGACCTTGGCAGAACTCACACAAGCCTTGGCAGCAATCCAGCCTGCCAAGCTAGTTACAAAAGTTCTCCAACTTTTAGTCAATGCGTTGACTTTTGCAAGAGGGGCGTATGCACAAGCAGTCTTTTTATAGTCTGGAGAGGAGCCTAATGACCACCAGCTGAGTGCAATTACCTCCTGTACTTGCACAACTGTTCTTGACGCCTATTAGCTCTTCTGTGCCGGGCATCCAGGAACAACTCACTACTGGCGTCCAGATCACTCTCCCTTATCTCCTCCCCACTGGTCCAAGGCTCAGGCGCCTCCTAGTGGCCAACCTGCCTCTCTGCGCTCTGCTCGGAATTGGAACCTTGTCCAGGGTCCTCCACATCCTCCATAGCCGACTCACAGGGCCCCTCGCTGTCGGAGTTTGGTGGCAGCTCCAACAATGCCTGCTGAGCCACAACAGGTCACTAAATTAAGTGTTGTAAGTTGAGGCCTTTATAGTATAGTTTTATGGATTTGATTCATTCCAGTCTCATTCTGGATTACTTTTAATGAAAAATAGGAGACATTTTTTAAATGAATAAAATTAATGGTTGCTTTGCCTTATTTCTGCACAGACCGAGAAAGTGGTATTGATCTAATTTTATTACAGTAAACTCAGCATGGCCTGCTTTAACTGTTGTCATAGAGTTTAGGCAGACTCTCTCTGGGATCTCTAAGATCTTTAAGCTGAGAGGCTGGATGCCTTATTTGGGCCTTAGGAAGCACAAAGTGAATGGAGCCAATATTGAATGGAGCTCAGGGTTGAATGGAGCTTGGTGCTCTCTTAGCTTGGTGGTTTTATTGCAGAGGTTTCTTTACCCACTAGGTAACGTCACCAGTGGTCTGAAGATGTTACCTAGTTCAGTAATGAAATGCTATAGGTGTCAGGCCTGCAGTTATATTCCTTTTAAGATCTTTGGCCTGCCACTCACTCACTCTCTCTTTCTTTACTATGCTGTTCATTAGTGGGGAATTGGGAGGGGGGAATAGTAAGGAGTAGAATGTGTTTGTTTTCAAAATAAAAAAATTCCTTTCTAAAAATCAAGGTCATTCTTTGTCTCTGCACCTCTGCATCTGATCGGAACTAGATGGGTAGAAATGCCAGCGTGGCAGAGGAAGATTGGACCATGTGATGGACTTGTGGGTGTGGGGACAAGATCATGAACATTCAACTGGGTGGAAACCTAGGAAGCTTTCAGATTTGGGTTTCCACAGATGTACCAACATGTCTGTCTTATTCAATTGGAACTTTGTTGAAAGTTATGTCTTGAACTCTGATTTAATTCTGGATGATATTTGGAACACTGACAATAGGACAGGACAGAATTCTTTATTGGCCAAATGTGATTGGACACACAAGGACTTTGTCTCTGGTGCATAAACTCTCAGTGTACATAGAAAGTGACTGTCTTGTTCTCACTTAATGGGCCTTTCCCTGTACAGGTGGCTTGGATAATAATGAGAAAGTGCACATGAGGATCTTGCAAAGTGTTTACAAGAAACTAACTGGCTCCCGGTTTGATTGTGCCCGTTATGGAGCCCACTGGGAAGATCTTGGATTTCAAGGTATGCCGAGTGTAGAACAAGAGTCTTCGCATGAGCACATATGTACAGGGGGAGCCTTGTTTCACTCGTTCATGGGCATTGGAGCAAAGAATGGCCCTGTTGGCCCTTTGAAGTGATCTGTGCTTTTTTCTTGTGCACCAACATCACAACATTGATTTCTTCCCCTTCAGCACGTAGATTTGAAGAAAGTCAGTGCAGTCAACAGAGCATTTGTAGGAGCGTGGGGGGGATGCAGATTTGCTCATTTCCTCTCTTACTCCCCCCCAAATGGCACTGTTTGAATTTCCCCGCTGGGGAGGTAGGCAGGTTTTGCAACTTCCTGAATTCCTACCTACCTACCTACCTGAACAAAACCCTGTAAGCTAAACACAACCCCCAAATCACCCCATACATACATGCAAGCTGTTTTTCTTATAGCACACTAACTCTTGATCTCTGATAGCTTTAGAACAGGGCTGTCAAACTCCCAGCCCATAGGCTGGATGTGTCAGGTGCTGGCCATACCCACACCCAGTTTAGCGAAGGGGGAAAAAGTCCCGATATGTCACATGACGTCGCCGTGACAACATGAGTTTGACACCCCTGCTTTAGAATAATTAATAGGCAATTTCTGCTGCTGGGTCTAGTTTTTGCAGCTGTATTTCATTACCAGGCTCATGAGGAAGAGCATGCAGTTTTCATCCTATGACTTTAATTCCAGCATTGCCTCAAGTGTCCGAGCAGTTTACTGTCCGGAAGTTTACTTAATATATGCAAGACCATTCCTTGGTGTGACAGCCTCTATGTATCTTCTCCCCTTAAGGAATGGATCCCGGCACAGATCTACGTGGAGCAGGGCTGCTGGGATTGATGCAAACCCTTTATTTTGTGATGGATTCCCGGATATTACCTGTAGCTCGAGAAATTTTTAAGCTGTCTCACCATGAGGTTCAGGTGTGTTTCCTCATTTTGCTCTGTGTTCAGATTTTCCTTTTAAAAAGAGGTGGTTCCGTACATATTGAAAACAAAACCTTTCAGGCTGATCGTTTAAAGCAATGTTTTTTTTTCAAACTTGGCAAGTTGAATCTGGATGGAATTCTGGGAGTTGAAATCCACCCAGCTTAAACTTGCCAAGTTTGATAAACACTGATTTGAAACATGCTCGCTGGTTTTTTTTTAATCTTTAGTAAAGCCAAAGGAATTGAGTTTTTGAGTCTGTTATAGGCAGGGCACTTTTAAAAATGTAGCTTTTGTTTCTTTTCCAGAATTTTCCTTTCTGTGTGATGTCTATCAATATTACCCGTATCGTCATTCAAGTTTTGAGGGAAGAACGCCTTTCCAGGTGAGCTCAGCCTGGGTCTTGGGTGTCTGCAGTGGAGTTGAAGGGACAAATTATATGTTGATGTCATCATGCCCATGCTGTGACTTGACATACCTGTGCCATGGTACATGTATGTAATCAGAGTTTTTAATAGAATGACATCAGACATTATATCAGCCTATCAGGCACTGTCATGGATCTTTTCGTGAGCTTTCAGTGCATGGGTCCATCCACTAAGTTGTTAAAATGCAGGTAGTCCTCAAATTATGACCACAAATGAACCCAAAATTTATGTTGCTAAATTAAACATTTGTTAAATGACTTTGCCCCAATTTTACAACCTTTCTTGCCACAGTTGTTAAGTGAATCATTGCATTTGTTAAGTTAGTGACATGGTTGTTAAGTGAAACTGGCTTCCCCGTTGATTTTGCTTGTCAGAAGGTCGCAAAAGGGGATCACAGTGATCCCTGGGACACTGCAGTGGTCATCAATAGGAACCGGTTGTCAAACATCTGAATTTTGATCATGTGAATATAGGGATGCTGCAACAGTCGTAAGTGTGAAAAACAGTCATAAGTCACTTTTTTCAGCACTGTTGCAACCTTAAACAGTCATTAAACAAACTGTTGTAAGTCAAGGAGTTACCGATATGCAGAATCTTCACTGGTGTAATTTCAAATTAGGAGCAGGCTATTTGTTTTGAAAGCTGTTTCCTTTTTCACATGTTGCTGTAAAGGTATAATGTTTAATGTGGATTTTTCCTTTGGCAATGGATTTGTTTTAAGTTTCCCTGTGCCATCTTCGAATGAGTCTCTTTGCTAAGAGGTGGAGATTTATTTGAACTTATTTAGTGTATTATCAGTAAGAAGAGTCTTAAACCAGCGCACAGGCCGAAGGAAAGCAGGATGATCTCTTATCATTTGTTTAAAGTACAAGTACATCCTTTAAATCTCCCTGCACTTAAAAATAAATATGTGCCTATGTGTTTTCCACTCACAATACTCTAAAACAGTGTTTTTCAACCACTGTGCCGCGGCACACTAGTGTGCCGTGACATAGTGTAAGGTGTGCCATGGGAAAAACACTTTATATATAGTCAATATAGGCACAGAGTTAAATTTTTTTAACATTTTCTAATGGTGGTGTGCCTCGTAATTTTTTTCATGAAAAAAGTGTGCCTTTGCACAAAAAGGTTGAAAAACACTGCTCTAAAAAACAGTGAAACAAATGTGAATGCTTACGTAGCCGAACAGCGCCATCTATGAGCAGTAGGCCTGAAGGGACGTTCTAAAGCAGTGATGGCTAACCTTTTTGGCGCTGAGTACCGAAAGTGCATGCGCACATACACACCCATAATGCAATGCGCCCTCCCACACATGCACCCCCACGCTGTGTGTGCGACTCCCCCCCTCGTGACCTTGTGTGCAACCCCTGTATGTGCCCACCCCCCACCTGCACTTCCCTCATGTGCCCCGCTCCCCACGCATGCGCGGCAAAGACCCCCCACCCCCCCAAAAAACCAGCTGGCTGGTGGGATGCGCGCGCATATGTGTGGCAGAACTGAGCTGGGCTGACGGCTCACCTGCTCACCAAGAGGGCTCTGCGTGCCACAGGTTTGCCATCACGATTCTAAAGGTTTATTATAGTATATTTCAGAAAAAGAGGGAAGAACCCAGACAGCTGAAGGAAGATTAAGCCTTTGGAGTGTGTCCTACTGATAGGGAGGCGGTGGTGGATGTAAATATTTTGTAATGTGTCTTTTCCAGAGAATGCAATCGAAGGCAGCAGGTCATTGCAGTGCTCAACGATTTGTACCTGGCTATATTTTTGCGGCTTTTCAACATCTGGAAAACACAGCAAAAGACCATTTCTGATTCTGGCTTTGTTCTCAAAGGTGGGTTGCTCTGGTTTTGTTCTGAACATCGACAGAATTAACATGGTGTGCTCCTTATATTAATCCCTTCCTCCATGGAAAGCTTCAGCAATAATGGTTTCCACTCCCAATGGGCACAGGCTTTTCTTGCAATAGGCAGACAATCATAGATATGAAAATGACCCTCAAAGAGTCCTAACACAAGGGATGCAGTAAACAGTAGGTTTCTTTGCTAACCGCAGCGTTTCACTTAACAGCCGCTTCAAAAAAATTGTTGGTCACATGAATGACCCACTTTAAGATTGTCATGACTTACGACCTCAATGGACAGGCTCCATTATGGTCGTAGCTTGAGAACTACCTATAACTACTTCCCATCAAGCAACTCCAGATTCCACATCTGGAGTTCATTAGGCAAATCAAGCCAATGTTTGAGCATTGGTCTCATTTGCATAACTTATGTTGGTTTATGGTTTGAATAGACACATATTAGGGCTGATACATGACTTAGGAATGCCTAGGTGGTTAATTAAGTAAGATGTAATTAATTTTCTAACCAGTCTGCCTGTATTTAGTGATTAAAAGGGTACACAGAGTTCATTTATTTATTTTCCCTTCTTTGGGACCGAAGATATAATTGTTGGGTTGATCGTTCCATAGTTTGCTGCTTTCTGTGACTGCTGAATGTTTCCCCAGCCACAGTTGCTTCTGATTGGAAAATTTGGGAAGGATAAAGGGAAGGAATTTTCATCTAATTCCTAGATTTCTACTCCAGACACTCCATTGGACAATACTGTCAAAACTAAGATTGACAGGAGGCACCACAGCACCTTCCAACCCAGAAATGGAAAACAAAAGACGTGCCTTATCTTATATACTTTTCTCCACTTTTTTTTTCTGAACTAAGCACAATTGTTGTAATTAAAACCCTTTCTCGGTTGTTATCATAGAATCATAGAGTCGAAGACTTCGTAAGTCTTCTACATAAACCCCCACACCTAGGATAGCAATCTTCAAACCATCCCAGACCAGTGGCTGTCCAACCTTTGCTTGAAAGCAATAATCCCAGACTCAGAAATTCATAGCGCTTGGCCTTGTGGCTAGGATTAATTGGACTGCAGTCTCATATATCAGAAGGATGCTAAATTGGAAAGACCCGTACAGCAGTAGCTTTTCTTGCAAACCAGAAGTCTGTACACATAGTCCTCGACTTAACAACCATTTGCTTAGTGACCGAAGTTACAACAGTGCTGAAAAAAGTGACTTATGACTGGTTTTCATACTTACGACTGTTGCAGCATTCTGGAGTTACGGGGTCACCATTTGTAACCTTCCCAGCTGGTGTCTGACAACAAACTCACCGGGGGGGGGGGAACTGTATGGTTCACTTAACAACTGCAATGATTTGCTTAACAGCTGGCAAAAAAATGGAGTGCAACTCTCTTAACAACTGGAATGGAAATTTGGGGGTCAATTGTGCTCATAAGTCAAGGACCACCTGTACTCATTCTATGCTGGATGTTGGCTCATATTGGATATAATTTTCCTGGTTTTTCTTCCCCCCCTCTGCTCTATCTAGAATTGGAAGCCTTTGCCAAAAGAAACCCAAAGCAGCTGCTAAGACACATGGAGACATTCATGAACGGAAGCTCTGCAGCAGGAGGGGATGATAGTTTTCAGGCTCCTGCTTTCAGCTTGGATCTTCTCAGTCCCAACTTCAGCTCTGGTACCGTTGACAGTGAGGAGTTGAATTTTGCTAGCATTGACGACCTGGCGGCCGAGAGAGCACAAGACAGCTGATCTGGATCCAAAACGGTGTGAGGATCCTTGTATGGGATCCGTCAGCAAAGGTGGTTGCTTTACAGCCTCTAGGAAGGCTCACGAGGAGGGTGGACGCTCTTGAAACGCTACTAAAGTAGAGATACAGGACTTCGGTTGTAGGGCAGAGCAGCTGTCACAAGGGACAATCAGAGCTCTTGGGGTGGAGCCTGGGAGAAAGCAGACAGCTTCATTCAAAAGTGAAGCCAGCCAACCAAGATCTGATTCTCCCAGTTAGTAGCATTAAAACTAATTTGTAGCGGGGAGTGTAAATCTGATATATGAAAGAGCATTACACTCCTCTCCACCCCACCATGTTCTTCCAGTGTTCCAGCTAAGAAATATTAATGCGTTACGGATTGTGAAATCTGAGCTCATGTCATTTTTTTAAAAAAAATTGAGTTGCAGTACCTCCAGGCTTAGATTTCCCCCCCCCCCACCCCTTCGGTTACCCTTTTACCTTGACATATAAGAACCGAGTCTTCTATCCTATCATCTGGGAAGTATTTATTTCCAGATGGCTTATTCCTGACACTTTATCCATCCACAGGGTGTGCGTTTTGCTTGAAACAAGATAAACAAACGCACACTACTAGGTGTACTGCAATGGAGACACCCTCATTGAAAGCTGTTGAAAATGATAAAGAGATCACCAGCCAGGACACCGTAGCTGTTTTCCTTTTATGAATGATTATCTAGCACTTTACATCAATGAGGCAAATCAGGTTTGTTTGTTTTTTAGCCTCTGGCTGCGTGATAAAACCAAGGTTATTTTATTCCCATTCTCCTCCTCCTCTGGGTTTTGGAGTGGCCTCTGGGTTTGATAATCGTCAAAAAGAATAGATTTGCTGCATGTGAAATTTTCAAACGTGTCTCGTAAAGCAGCAAAAGTTACTGCCCAATAAGCCTTTAAATACTCATTTCTCTGCTTCCCGGAGATTCATTTCAGCTATGCAGAATTCACACGGATGTCTTGTTCAGTGTAGCAACCGTGATGTGCAATTCAAGCCTTAGGGACAGTGTTTCCCCGCTTCCCCCCCATTAAACTTATTATTGTCTTCAATCCCAGGCTGCGTGTCTGTTCTGTTAATCTCAAATTAGCTGCAAAAATTAATACTTTTGAATTGAAGTACCTCCAGGCTACAGAAAAAAAATATCGAGACTCTGGAAACAGTGCAGAGAAGAGCAAAGACTATGATAAGAGTTCCTGGAGACTAAACTGTATGAGGAACAGTTAAAGGAACAAGGTATGTCTATCTTAACAGAGAGAAGGATTAAGGGTGACATGATAACTGTCTTCTGCTCCTCGAGGGGCTGTCACAGAGACGAGGGGGTTGATTTATTCTCCAAAGCACTGGAGGGCAGGACAAGAAGCAACTGGTAAGAACCTTGTTAAAGAGAGATCCTACTTGAAACAAAGGAGAAATTTCCTGACAGAACAATTGATCACTGGAACAGCTTGGAGTTGTGGGAGCTCCATTGCTGGAGGTTTTAAAGAAAAGATTGGACATTGAGCCGAGGTGGCGCAGTGGTTAAATGCAGCACTGCAGGCTACTTCAGCTGACTGCAGTTCTGCAGTTCGGCTGTTCAAATTTCACCGGCTCAGGGTTGACTCAGCCTTCCATACTTCCGAGGTGGGTAAAATGAGGACCCGGATTGTTGTTGGGGGGCAATATGCTGACTCTGTAAACCGCTTAGAGAGGGCTGGAAGCCCTATGAAGCGGTATATAAATCTAACTGCTATTGCTATTGCTATTCGTTTGTCTGGAACAGCAATAGCACTTAGACTTATATACCGCTTTACAGTGCTTTACAGCCCTCTCTAAGCGGTCGACCGAGTCAGCACGTTGACCCCAGCAACCTGGCTCCTCATTTTATGCACCTCGAAAGGATGGAAGGCTGAGTCAACCTTAGGGGATGATATAAGAACTCCTGCTTTGGGTAGAGTGTTGGGCTAGAAGACCTCCAAGGTACCTTCCTCTATGTCTCTCTGTCTAGCATCTTATTTATTTTACTATTATATTTGCCCCTAATCTGTAACACAAGGTGACTATGATTCTAATTTCTTTTTAACCTGAAGGTAAGGTGCATTAGACAGTAGGCAAACCACAATGCAAATATTACAGAATATGACTGAATTGTCACCCAACGCTTTGATTAAAGAACATGGAAGTTATAAGTAAAATATTAAGATTGAGCTGCTATCCCCAGTGGAGCCCCATTGAATTCAAGGGTGCCTCCTTTTGACCAATTATACTTATGAATGCAGGTAGTCCTCAACTTACAAACAGTTCACTTAGTGATTGGAGTTACAACAGCCCTGAAGAAAAGTGACTTAGGACCGTTTTTCACACTTATGACCATTGCAGCATCCCCATGCTCATGTGACTTTTATTCAGATGCTTGGCAACTGACTCACATTTATGACAGTTGAAGTGCCCCAGAGTTTGAACCAGATCCACTTAACCACCATGTTATTTAATTTAACAACTGCAGTGATTCACTTAACGAATGTGGCCAAAAAAAGGTCGCATAGTGGGTCAAAACTCAATTTCTCACTTAACAACATAAATTTTGGGCTCAATTGTCCCAAGTTGAGGACTCCCTATGTTTACTTGAGAGAAGCAACTTAGAACTGAGGAGAAAATTTCTGACAGTGAGAACAATTAAATCAGTGGAACAGAAGTTGCCTCCAGAAGTTGTGAATGCCCCAACACTGGAAGTCTTTAAGAAGATGTTGGATAGCCATTTGTATGAAATGGTATAGGGTTTCCTGCAGTGGTGACATTCAAATAATTTAACAACTGGTTCTCTGCCCTAATGACCATCTGGGTAGGTGGGGCTCGGTGATCATGTGATCGTGTGGGCGTGGCCAACTCAAGGTCACTCAGGTCGATGGGCGCTTCGCCTTAGCTGTTACAATGTAATAAGGGTTAACCGGAGAGGCAGTTTCTGTAAGCAGGTCAATAAAAATTAGGCTAGAAACAACACTAGAATGTTTCCTTCCTGCTTTCCTTACAGGATTAGCCCTGTAAAGTAGAAAAAAACAAAAGGAGATTTCTTCCAACAACCGGTTCTCTGAACTACTTAGAAAGTTACCAACTGAATAGGTGCGAACTGGCTGAATCCCACCACTGGTTTCCTGCCTAGGCAGGGGGTTGGACTAGAAGACCTCCAAGGTCCCTTCCAACTCTGCTATTGTATTGTAAGTACAGCAAAAACCATCCAGGTATAATATGGACAAGATTGTGATAGAAATGTCAGTACAGTACTGCCTGCCATTCTGGTTTACTTTTGAGTAAATGATTTAGCATTCCCAGGGCCCTGACGTAGCCTTGAGGCAATAAATGGAGGCTTTCTTTTTTTTAATTTTTGATAGTTGTGTTCACAGGAAGACTCTGTAACCATTTGGGCTCACTGCCCATGATGAAAGTGGGATTGATATGTGGTGACAGTAACATGTCCTTCAAATAACGCTCGTCTGATGGACTGTTGTACCTGTCGGGCCAGGTGAAATGCTCTGAAATATCAGAACGGCTCATCGTGGTTCCTGATGGAGGCTAATCCATTTTTCAAAGAAAGCGCCAATAGGACCCCCTGCCTATTTGCGCACAAACCTCTAGTGCGTCTCTGAAATTATAGCTGCTTCTGCATCTTTGACTCTTTCCCTCCCCCCAATGCCTTCAAGTCCATCCCTTCATTACTGCTGCTGAAACAGGCATGTATGTGCAGGTAATCCTTGACTTATAACCATGCATTTAGTGACCGAAGTTACAATGGCACTGAAAACTTAGAACTGGGCCTGACACTTAGGTTCAATATGCCTTTGAATCTGAGTGCTTGTATTGAGGATGGTTGCAGGATTATGAGGTCACGTGATCATCGTTTGCGACCTCGTTCGACCTCTGGCAAGCAAAGTCCATGGGGCAAGCCGGATTTGCTTAATGACAGCATGATTCATTTAACGAGTGCAGTGATTTCCTTAACTGGCAAAAAAGTTGGAAAATTGGTCATGATTTACTTAACAACCATCATGCTGGACAACAGAAATTCTAGTCCCAATTGTCATAAGTTGAGGATTACCTGTATACTGCACATACTATATACAGCTTGGGGGGCGGAGGCGGAATGATCAATGAGAGGACTCAGATGTTCTCTTCAGATATCTGTCTGTTCATGCTGTTCTTTCAAAAGGTTTCATTTATGTTTACAATCGTTCTCAGCGCAGGCTTATGCTTGATAGAAGAAACCAAACTTAACCCACAATGCCACTTTGCAGTTGTGAAAATATTCAGGCTTCTGATGAACTATTTCATATTGCCTTTGTTCTCCACCCTGAATAGTTCTCTGGAGGTCACCAACCTTTCGGACCTCAGAAACCACTAAATTCATAATTTTAAATCCCACAGACTGTTAATTTGATTTTTTTAAAAAAAGATAAAATAGTATTTAGTGCAGTATAAAAATGCAAATAATTTTTCTGCGGGCCACCAAAATTTTCTGGCGGACTACCAGTGGTCCATGGACCACTGGTTGGTGACCACTGCTCTGGAGTGAGCATTGTTTTTCAAATTCAGATTTCACTGTAGCTATCCATTGCAGGTGTTTTAATCTGTCTCTGCTGCCGTTTATTTACCTTTATAAATATTGCCTTTCAACCAAATGAAGGTCAAGCACGGTGAGCCCAAAGTACCATCAAATCCAATAAGATGACTACTACAATAAAAAAAAAATACAGCTGCACGATGGGGAAAGGTAATAGAATTGGGCAGATGGTCCACAGGAGAATATTTCACAAATGGGATGCTACAGGAAAAAAGTGGTCCGTCTGTTTTTTTCTTGGATGATGGAAACCCATGGAAGAGAGATTGAAAGACATCCATATTTAGGCAGACTTAAATAGGAGTGTATGTATTTGGTTCATAAACTATGCATTTCTGCTTTGGCTTGAATTTCAAGGTAAGTCCTTTGAAGTCCTCCATGACGTCATCAAAGGATATTGAGACTGGAGCACTCATCCTAAATACTGTTAGGTTGTTGACTGTGGGGCCTGAATAAGATTACAAAAATACCACCAGTCAAACTTGTTTTCAAACTGGTAAACCAGTGAAACCTCTCTTTCGAGAGTCAGCACACTTAATCCCCATTTTGAGCCTGCGAAAAACATCAATGAACGAAGAGGGAGAAATGTGAGGTTGCTTGGACAAGCTTGATTTAGCAGAAAAACAAGCGGTGACATAACACAAAGGGTGTTTTAGGAGAAACAAGCAGAGGGGTTGAGTGGAGATGCTATTTTGAGAACTGCTGCATCTTATTTGTTTGATTTTTTTATTGTTATCTTGGGCCTCTAGAAAACATCATGCAAACCAGTGAAACATTAGAAATCAACCCTGGGCAGGGTGGAAGGGAAGACGGGCCACTAGTTTGTGGCAGCCCCAAAATATGAATTTGGAAGCACCTTTTTTAAATGCCCAATTTTGTCCAACGGCAGCAACGTTTGCGAAGATCAGAGTAATCCGCCATTAAGAGTTCAAGTTTGAAATTCTAACCCCGTCTCTTGACTTCAGCCGTTTTTTGCCTTGGGAAGAGGATACCTAGAATCACACTGGTCGCTCCTGGTGATCTGCCCCACAATTTTCTTATTTACGTTCCTTTTGCAGGAAAAATAGAAACAAAAACACAGCTGCATGACACAATTTTCCCCCTCTGCAGCGTAATACTGTAGCTCATTCCTCTACTTCTGTAAAAGCCTCGTCAGACAGCAGATATAGACCCTTTAGCTCGGGCCCTGCTTCAAATAGTTCTTTCTATCTGCGTGACTCCATCCGTGGGAGGGGTGGGGGCCCCCAAATGATGCAGCTCTTTTCTGAAGAGGCACGGCTGGAGTCGTCTTTGCCACTTCGCTTTGCATGCTGTGCATAAAGGAGGGCGAAGATTTCTGCCTTCCTCAAACCTCCCAGATTTCCTACCTCGTCTCCACGTCTCTGGATTCTCGTTAGGCTGTCCCTCTTCTTGGAGGGGCCTGGCATCCAGCTCGGAAGCGAGAGAGGGTCGTTGCTACCCATCCGCGTCTGAGAGTTAATGCATATTGATGAGGGAGGCTGAGCCCACGGCTTGTTCAGGCTCTCTGCAAAGAGGAGAGGCAGTCCAGTGACTAGGGAACAGCGCGCGGTGTTCCTCCCGCACAGGCAGCTGCTGGCCGGTTCCTCTAGCCGAATTGGTTTTCCTTCCTTCCCTCCATCACTTGGGGCCTACCGGATGGGATGCTGAGGTGAGCGGAGTATTGCCAGCACGCTCAGGTGCGTATTTGTGGAGGCTGGGATGGGCTAGGAGAACCAAGGGGGGGAGAACCTACTGGACAAGGGCTTCAAAGGTGCTTTCCTCTATTGTCTGCTGTGAAAGGCCCAGCAGATCCTACCTTTTCAGCTCCCCAGGTTATCACCCTTCCACAGCAGCCTGTCATCGGGGTGGGGTAATGTTGTGCCTCTGAGAAAAGAAGGATGAGATGCTGAGAGTTCCTGACAGGTGCGTGCATGTTTAGGCAACCGGGGAGATGCTGGGATGAGGACAGCGCTGTCTTTGTGCATGGGAACAAGATTGGTCTGTTTGGAGGAAGGCATCTATAGGGGAACGGCCTCTTTGCCTATAGATTAAGCCTGCATTCCATGGCTCGGAGAAGAGAGGGCTCGCCTTTTGTTCGAGTGACAGCTGGGCTGTGGGATACCAGGCCGTGTGTTTGTACAGGTGGGAAATGTCTCCGTACATCGAATGGCTGGACCGAAAAGGAAGGAGAGATGTGACCAGGGTTATTTGCGGAGACAAAGAGGTGGGAGGGGGGGGGGGCTCTGCGATGAGGCCTGCGATATTTGAGCAGCCAGGGTTTTTATTTAGGGGGCTGTATGGAGCAGGGGTACGGCTCTCCTGTGAGGAGGATGCTTGGGGCATTGAGATGGGTTTTGGAGGTAACCTCATTAGAGGCTCATGATTTCTGGCATTAGACATGGGTGGGAAATCGGTCCCTGATTTCAGGACTGGGAAGAGGCTGGGATGCCTGCTTGTGAAGTGTGTGTGTGTGTGTGTGTGTGTGTGTGTGTTGTGTGTTGAACCTGTGTGGGAAGCTCTGAGAAGGAGGATCAGGTATATAATATGATCTGCAGGAGCCAGGTGGATGTACCTGCAAGGTCCTGTTGGGTTAGTGGTGAGGCAGAACAAGGGATGTTAAAGTGATTATGCCGGAGAAGCTGAAGTCTGCATTCTGCAGATGGATGCTGCAAAAGCAAGGAGAGAAAGGGACAAGGCCATGATTTGTAGCTGTTTTGCTTCTTATTCTTTGATTTTTGAAGACCAGCATTAAAACAGGGCTTTGATTGTTGCTACCTCTTGTAAAGGAAAGCAAGTTTCTTGGTGTCATCCTTCCTTAAATACCATCATGGTGATGTGAACTATACCAGGAAGTAATAGTTCAAAGAAGCTGGGCCAGGACTAAAATCTGGAACTAGTGTCTTCTGAAGTCCCATGATTTGGACAGGGGTTATTGAGGACACCCTCACTGGCCTTTTAGGAGCACCAGCCAAGTGAAATTCAGCTACCCTCACTCACATCAGCACCCCTGGTTTAGATCTGTCTATGTTGCTATGTTGTTGGGCTATGCTATGCATTAAAATGCTGGATCTCGGCTATCTCAGGTTGTTGCTGGCTGATGGTCACCACTGCCAGACTAGTTCTGCTGTATTCAGCAAAAGAGGGGTCTTTCCCCCCACCATCATCTTCTCAAACTTGCTGGCAGATCTGTCCAAGGATAATGGATGATGAGGCTTTCCCATCTAGGCCTCTGAGCCTTGCATTTCATAGCTAGAAATCAGGCATATTGAAGGAACTGTCTGAAGAATAAGTCATTGCAAAAGTCATAATGTCTGTTTCTCCACTCTAATTGTATAAAATGAGCATAATAGTGATATATTTAGTGGGGTTATTGTATGAAAAAGAAAGGGAAAGAAAGAAAGAAAGAGAAACAAACGAAGGAAGGAAAGAAATGAGGGAGGGAGGGAGGAAGGAAGGAAAAGAAGGAAGGAAGGAAAAGAAGGAAGAAAGGAAGGAAAGGAAAGGACAGACCTGTTACACTTACTGAGCCTTTAATAAGCCTCTATTAACCATTTCCTAGTACTTTGCTCTCTCTAGATTGTGCTTTGCTTGTTTTGTTTTGGAGACGCTAAAATGTTGACTGCACGTTCCTAGATCTAAAACTCAGCTCCCTCTTCAAAGTCAGGAGAAGTTAAATCACAGTGGGAGCGGATGGCTCTGTTCTTTCCCAGTTGCAAGTGTGACCTCCTGCTGGGTGGTGCATGGCATGAAACTTGCTGTACAAAGCTGAGTTCTTGGTTTGAGAATGTTGGGTGGACTATTATTCAATTCAAATCCCGTTTTAATAACAGCTGTCAGAAGAAAGAGCCAGCGGCTTTGAGTGTACCCATGTCACATGTTACTAGGGTAGATTCTGCAGATATATGACTTATTGGTTACAGTCTACCCTCTGTGACCAATTACATCACATTATATTATAATGTATTTTTGTTTATAACAGAGCCATTCTTTCTAAATTTGCATGGACACGTTATATATTAGCATATGTAAAAACATATGTCTTTTCTTTCCCTTTTTGATGCTGCTGCAGCTCTTCTCTCTTTTTGGAGAGATTGAAGCAACTACCTAAGTGCCTCGCTTGCTATTTTCCATCTTGCACTTGCCAAGATGTTTTTTCAAAGGCTTCTAACTTACCGAAACACAATATTTCTTGTTGCCCTTGTTCATCTTGGCTTTTAAGCTGATTTGGTGATGAGCTACCGTCTGGCCAATCCATCTAGCACAAAGCTGATGCAGCAAAGCAGCCCTTTCCAACTGGACAGAGAAGAGGAAGAGGCCTTAAACTTCTAGAATCCTTAGCCTGCATAGAATTCTCATTTCGGGAGTTCTGATCGGTTGCCCCCCCCCCCAATTTTAAAGAATGTCTGGGACTTCTGCAAGTCAGACGGGAGATTTGTCTTGCTTGCTGTCTTCCCCTGTTGTGACACCTGGCTTGGTTTGCGTGTTGGAGTCCCCCATATGTGCTTTTCTCCATTCCTAGCATCATGTGGTCAAGCTACGGGATCATCAGTGAAGGATCTTGTAATTGGGATGTTGGGAAATGTGTCCTGTCGCAAATTGGCACGGTGTTGTCCTTGGATGACTTTCTCTGTGTCACTCTTTCTTCCTCTCCTTCAATGAGTCACCTCTTTCCAGTCTTTGTTCTTAATTCATTGGCCAACAAAGAGCCAATAAGCAAGCAGGCAGCAATAACAAGGAAGACAGGGAGAATATTGCAGGTCCAGGAAGTGATCCCTGCAGCCCTTCATTTGGGAGCGTAAACTTTGGCGCATGCCAATCCTCCTAACCTCTTGTCACTGGGGGAGGTTTCGTCTTGAGGAGGTGTACTGACTCTCATGAACCTAGAAGTCCTTTCCTAAATAGCTGCATGAGAAGAACCTCAGATCAGGGTGGGACACTAGTGCGTGTCTTCTCCCAAAATATGATGGGGGAATGTGGCATGTTCCAGGACTTTTTGCGCTTTACTTGGGGCTGCCCCTGAAGAGTGTTCGGAGACTACAATTGGTCCAGAATGTGGCCGCGTGAGCGATATCGGGTGTACCTAGGTACACCCATGTTACACCTGTCCTCCGCGAGCTGCACTGGCTTCCCATCGGTCTCCAAACGTATTTCAAGGTGCTGGTTGTTACTTTTAAAGCCCTACATGGCTTGGGACCTGGATATCTTCGGGACCGCCTCCTGCCACATACCTCCCAACGACCAATAAGATCTCACAGGCTGGGCCTCCTTCGGGTACCATCGACCGGGCAATGCCGGTTGGCGACTACTCGGGGGAGGTCTTTCTCTGTAGCTGCCCTGGCCCTGTGGAATGATCTATCCACAGAGATCCAGACCCTTCCCACTCTCTCGGCCTTCCGGAAAGCCGTTAAAACCTGGCTGTTCTGCCAGGCCTGGGGCTGTTGACCCCAAAATACGGTCCAGCCCCATTTAGAACGGAGTGCATGGTGTGCTGTTTTTAAATCTATCATTTCTTTCTCTGTAATTTATTTATTTATTTATTTATTTATTTATTTATTTATTTATTTATTTATTTCTGTACTGTAAGCCGCCCGGAGTCCTATGGGATTGGGCGGCATATAAATGTTATTAAACTTGCAAACTAAACTTGCAAACTTTTTAAATACAGAGATGGAGAAAGGAAAATGGGTTGCCGTGCCCAAGCAAATTTTATATTTCGATTCTTTTCCTTTGACGTTAACCTTCAATTGCTTTTGTCACCTCATATATGCACCAAAGGGAGTTGGAAGCTTATACAATATAAAGTAGTAATTGGAAGGCCAACTTGTATTTTGCTTCCTGTCCAGAAACTAACCATTTCCCATGACCCAACAAATGCGTGCACAACAAAAGCGTGCCGACAAAACCGCAGCGAGAAAGCCGTGATGTCAAAATCGTGCCCACAACAGCGCGCCGACAAAACCGTGCCCACAAAAGCGCGATTAGGGTTAAGGTAAGGGTTAGGGTTAGGGTTAGGGTTAGGGTTAGGGTTAGGGTTAGGGTTAGGGTTAGGGTTAGGGTTATTACCTTGTTTTCGCGTTGTTTGTTGATGGCATGCTGTTGTCGGCGCGCTGTTGTCGGCACGCTGTTGGCGCGATTTTGACGTCGCGGCTTTCTCACCACGGTTTTGTCAGCAGGCTTTTGTCGTGCGTGCATTTGTCGGTGAACCACCATTTCCTTATATCTGGACTGGAGATCAGTGGGAGAGAAAGGTAAAGGTAAGTCCTTGACTTACAACAGGCCATTTAGTTACTATTCAAAGTTACAACGGCACTGAAAATATGACCATTTTTCATAGTTATGACCTTTGCAGCCTCCCCCTGATCGTGTGATCAAAATTCAGAGGCTTGGCAACTGGTTCAGGTTTATGATCTTTGCTGGTGTCCTGGGGGGAGGGGGGTGTCATGTGATCCCCTTTTGCAACTTCTGACCAGCAAAGTCAAAGGGGAGACCAGGTTCACTTAACGATCAGGTTACTAATCTATCGACTGCCAGTGATTCAGTTACCAACTAGCAATAGCAATAGCAGTTAGACTTACATACCGCTTCATAGGGCTTTCAGCCCTCTCTAAGCGGTTTACAGAATCAGCATATTGCCCCCAACAACAATCCGGGTCCTCATTTTACCCACCTCGGAAGGATGGAAGGCTGAGTCAACCCTGAGCCAGTGAGATTAGAACCGCTGAACTGCTGAACTAGCAGTCAGCTGAAGTGGCCTGCAGTACTGCACTCTACCCACTGCGCCACCTTGGCTCTATGGCAAGACAAGTCATACAATGGGGCAAAATGTCTTAACAAAGGTCTCACTTAACAATGGGAATTTGGGGCTCCATTGTGGTTATAAGTCAAGGACCACCTGTAGTTAGAATAAAGAAAATGAAAAAGGTGGAAAGATCAGTGGTTGATGATGTGGATGGCAGGGAGAATCTTTGAATGGCTGCTATAGAGTCAGGTCTGCTGAATCCAATGGAGGCCTCCTTGTAGCAGTCAGAAGGAGAACAAGTGTGTAGGGCTGGGCGCAGGAATTTAGCATAGGAGCAATGAAAGTGATCGGAGAAAGAGAAGGAGAGTGGGTAGGAAGGGGAAGAGAGAGAGCAGGAGTAGAGAAGAGGTAAGGGAAGAAGGAAGGAGAAGGAGAGGAGGAAGGAAGTAGGGAAGGGAGGGAAGAAGGAAGGGAAAGGAGAGGAGGGTGGAAGGGAGAGAAAGAGAAGGAGAGATAGTAGGAAGGGAAGAGGAAGAGTGGAGGAGAGGCAAGGGAAGAAGAAAGAGGTAAGGAGAAGTGGGTGGAAAGGAGAGAAAGAGAAGGAGAGGAGGGTGGAAGGGAGAGAAAGAGAAGGAGATGAGAGTGGAAGGGAGAGAAAGAGAAGGAGAGAGGGTAGGAAGGGGAAGAGAGAGGGTAGGAGTAAGGGAGAGGTAGGGGAAGAAGGAAGGGGAAGGAGAGGAGGAAGAAAGAAAGTAGAGAAGGAAGGGAGGGAGAAAAGAAAGGGAAAATAAGGTGGTGTTACAACAGGCGCTAGGGATGGTAAACAAAGCAACCCAAACTGTATATTATAACCTTTTAAATGGAATAACAAAGGTATAAGAATGGCAAAGAAAAAGAATCAACAATATTTTGTTATAAATAGCTAAGTATAAATAAATATAGAATAGTACATAAAAATGGATAACGAATAAGGGGACCATGAATGTAAGATAGAAATGTATAGGAGGGAAAACACTAACTGTAAAGAAACCTATACGGGACTGCTATATGATATATGATGGAACTTCTAGTTCCTATGTTGTTTTAAGTCATGTGTTTCTTTTTGTTGATGTGTTTATGTGTTTAAAATAAAAAAAATGTTAAAAAAAAAGAAAGTGATTGATGCTGTAGAATAGTGGTCCCCAACTTTTCCAGGTTTCCATAGCGGGCATGGCAGGGTGGGGGGAGAGGGGGTGGTTCTGAGCGCACAGCTCCAATTTGTGCATGCAATGGGTATGCGACCCTCTACTTGCCACTCACCCAAATTGAGCTTTGCGCACAAACTCCTGCACACTCATGCACATAAAGCTGCACATCGCTTGCGTGGCCCAGCTCCAAATGGGCCGTGGCCCAGAGGTTGGGGACCCCATAAATAAGATACAGAGAGGACTTCCAGTGAGATGATGATGTTTAGAGGCTGCACGTAGATGAGCTCCATCTGATCATTTTAAATTTTATTCCATAAATAAAGATTGGGTAAGAGGTGTTTTTTAAAAAAAAAAAAAAGTTGAAACACACAGCTATGATTTGCTGCCTTCGTAGTTTTTAACCGTGAGGGATGCAATATCCAGTTAAGTTACTTTGTGTGTGAACTTTTAGCTGCTCTGTTAAAACAGGACACTGGTCTGGATATATCATCACGGAGATAGTCTACACTTCATAATCCAGTGGTTATTAGTCATTGCACAATCTCTATGGATGCCATATGTTAGATAAATAAATAAGCTATGATTTGATGGCCACAAGCTAAGTCTGCTGTGTATAAGTGCAGCATCCAGATAACAAAAAAGTGTAAACTAAAGGTGGAAATGTCTCATCTCACAAAATTTACTTTGCCTAACATAACTTGAGAGACCGCCTACTGCCAATTACCTCCACTAGGCCAATAAGATCCCATAGATTAGGCCTCCTCCAAATTCCATCAGCCGGTCAATGTCGACTGGCAACTACCCGGAGGAGAGCCTTCTCGGTGGCTGCTCCGACCCTATGGGGTACGACCCTATTCGTACCCTCACCACCCTTCAGACCTTCCGGGTCCTCATTTCACCCACCTCGGAAGGATGGAAGGCTGAGTCAACCTTGAGCCGGTGAGATTAGAACCGCCGAACTGCAGATAACAGTCAGCTGAAGTGGCCTGCAGTACTGCACCCTAACCACTGCACCACCTCGGCTCTTTTTGATGATGATGATGATGTGGTTTTGATTCATGAACGAATAAGGCAGGGAAAAGAACCAACAAAACAATAACTTCTTTGACCCATAGAAACTTAAGACTCATCCAGGAAGATGGGAATTATCGCAAGTAACATCTGAAGATATAACAGGTGCCCAGCAAGGTGGTTTCTTTAATCCATAGTTTATATACTTGAAATATTTAATCCTTGTAAAAGGTGTTTAATCTCTTTGTCATCCTTCCTGGTGCTCCCATAACTATGTCAATCACTTTACAAGAATTTCTCACAGCCTGATCAGAGTTCTGAGTAAAGTTTCCCAGTTGTGGTTCCCCAATTCTCTTCTCCTTGGTGGTTGCTACGAAAATGATGCTTTGCTTTTCAATGATTGCGATAGTGTAGAAGGTGCATTGTGCTCTAGATGGTAATCACACTGTAAGGGAAAAGACCGTAACATTTTAACACCCTCATTTTCAAGAATTAACACGTAAGTCTTGCACAGTTAAATGTCCATGGAGCTTCTCAGTCATCCGGGTCATGGTTTGTCTCAAAGGTGCTTTTTCCAAGAGGCAGCTGGACTTTCTGGTTCTTCTTTGAAGATGTTTCGCTTCTCATCCAAGAAGCTTCTTCAGCTCTTGCATAGATGCCATTAGTGTTACTAGGGTTGGTCTCACCTCACAGTCTGCCAGATGTTCAGACTGGATTTGGCCTTTTTGTCTACCTATCAAATCCTTCCCAAGGACCAAGATGTGAATATTTGGTGGTGCTAAAGGTATCGTCAACAGATTGTAAGTTGTTCCAAGTAAAGCTCCCTTTTGCAATTGATTGATGGTGATTTTGTCACTGCTGATGTCTCCATGCCTTCATGGCAAGGAACATTTCTTGCAATCTAAATCTTTTAACTGGAGGTATAGAGACTACAGGGACGTGCAGTCACTAGAGGCAAGGGAGGCGGGGCCTCACCAGTCTCCTGAGGGAAAGGAAAGAATTTTAAATATTTTTTAAAAAAATAATTAAAGCCAGGGTAATTGCTACCAGATTTCAAGTCACAGTGGCTTGGTGTCTGCTCTCAGTGTTAACTATAGGAGGAGGCCAGAGAACTCGGGGCCTCCTTTGCATAAGGAATTTTTCGCCTTTTAAAAGTTAAGAAAGGGTTAAAAAGCGAAAACTTTCATATGCAAAGGAGACACTGATTCTCCCGCCTCCTGATCGGGGTGACGTGCGGTGAACTTCATGGCCGGTGAGGGTCCCGCTCTATGGCTCACACGGCACCAGGGCTTCGGCGGGGTTTTCACGCTTGCCTCACCGGCTATGAAGCTCACCGCACATCACTGAGAGACTAAGGTAAATGCAATGCCTGCACCGAGATAAACAATACTGCTTCTTTTCCTTCCCATGCTGATGCTCCCCTCCTAAAGATGACCACAGGCCATTAATACAGCACAAACGCCCCAAATTTGTTTTTTTTAAATAGTGCGTGTAAACTACCAAAGAGGATCTGTAAGGAAGACCCCTGGGAAATTCATAGATTTCAGTCCGAGTTTCACAACCGGACAATCAGTTGCTTACTGAAATGATCCCGGCTTCCCGAAAAAGTTGCAGAATGCTTTCAATTCATCTGCAGATCCTCGAAATGGCAGCAACAGTTGTTTCTTTGTGCCCCAAGGTTGGGGAGGGGGAGAGAGGGGGAGTTGTCACAGCAACAGATCTGCAGCCCAATCGCGATGCCTTTTCTTTGCAGTGACTGTGGTGACAATAGAGCAATTTTAATCCAGAAGGAAGAGCCGAGGCTCCCATCCATCAATCAGCAAGGAAATCTGGAGGGAGCCAGCAGACCCAGCAGGCAGCCTTTTAAAAAAGCTCTGGTTTACAGAACTTTGCCTTCGTCCCAGGCTGTGTCTGGCGTGATGAATTCGTCTGCTAGATGGCAATATTCAAATAAGTTAATGGTTCCCTTCGGAAATTAAATTGGTTCAGCCTTCCCCTGCCTTTGCCCCCTAAATTTATCAAATCAAAGCCCAATGCTTGGAGGCAATCTGGGTTTAGCTGGCAGGGGAACCTTCAGAGCCAATATTATTTGTGTTTTTACTGCCAGCATCAAGCAGCTGCAACTCAGCTCCTGCAAGGTCTTTTCTTAAGGTGGATTATTATAGGCAAGATCATACTTTTCAATTAAGGCAGCTTGTTGTGAATCTGCCTCTTCACATTGCAGCATTGTCTTTGCTTGAAAGCCAGGTTTCCCTGGATATTCAATTGTACATGCATTCAATTGCTTAAATTAGAGCTGGATCTCTCTCCCCCCCCCCCAATGTCCTTGGACCTGAGAGGTTGAGTCATCAGAGAATCGCTGCAGAGGGAGGATAAATCTTCTTCCTTTTTGATTTTGTCAAAAAAGATGGCGTTTTGGCCACCAAGGTGGATCTGACTCTTGACGTTAGCTCAATATAATTAAGCTATTTTCAAATATAGAATTGCCCAAGCGTTTTCCTTCTTCCTTTTTGTGACAGGGCGGTGTGGTGTGTGTGTGTGTGGGTATTGTTATCTTTAATTGCTGCAATATTCTGCCTGGTTCAAGGGAATATTCAGCAACCTAGACAGCTTTCTGTTCCTCACCAAAAGGAGCTGATTGCAATTATGGTGGATAATTTCAGAGAACCATTGTTACATTAGTCTTCCTGTTGAGAATATTACTCTGTTAGAGATATGGCAGTTATAGGTGGGAATTCTCTAGCCCTAACTCACACCATTCTTTTGTTGTGATCCTTCTTTACAATGTGTGCAAATACCGTATAATGTGAGAAGAAGTTTTATTTTCAAAATCATGGTACCGTCCTGTCTTCTTTGGTACATCTGCTGCTTCTGTTCTGTTCTAAGTTTTATTTACGTATCTATTTGTATCTCAACTTTATTATTTTGACAAAAACGGAAGGCAGCCGACGTATCCAACACATCTTTCTTTTCCTATTTTCCCCAAAACAATATCCCTGTGAATTGAGTTGGGCTGAGAAAGAGTGACTGGCCCCAAAATCACCCAGCTGGCTTTCATGCCTAAGGCGGGACTAGAACTCACGGTCCTCCACTTTCTTGGTGCTTTAACCATGAGACCCAACTATGGCTGGTTGAGATTAGATATTATTAGTTCTTCTGCTGTTGGAATCAGTTGTTTTATTTATTATTAAATTGTAACATTTTAATCTTCTTTTATTTCTAGCCATTATCCTTAAACATGATTCCAAAGAAGGGTGATATTAATCCCCCCCATAACTATTTTCTGTATGTTGGAAATAAATAACAGTTTGGTAAAAAAAAAAACTATTTGAAAATGTTAAAAAAAACTCTCTAAAAACTCTTAATGCTAGAAAGATACAATAATACCATTTTAAGCGAAGCACTGGATGAAGAGGAATATCTTAGATTGGTGCTGAAAGCTTTAGAAAGCTTAGTGGTCAGTTGTAATAAACAAGGAAGAAATTGTATTATCAAGAAGTGTTTGGTATCTTATTGGGGTTTTTAAAATGTCCCTCTCCTTCCTTTTTCTCCTGCTATTTTCAGCGGCAAAAACTTCTATGGTAACTAAATGCCAGGAAGCAAAAGCTTGTCCTTTTTTGCTACTCTTGTATAAAAGTGTTTTCCTGAAAAAGATGAACCCAGATTTGTTGGAACTTAGGGTAATTTTTACTCCAAGCAATGGGACATAACCAATGCTCTACTGTTGATGCCAGGATCGACTGGCTACTACCATTGCCTCATTTATGTTCCTTCTCTTGCAGAGGCCATCCTTCTTCCATTTGCCAATCCAACATGGAAGCCCCTCTTGTAAGCCTGGATGAAGAGTTTGAAGATCTGAGGCCATGCTACATATTGGATAGGGAAGAGAAAGCTCATTATTTTTATGGCTCTTCAGCTCAGCACTTGGAGGATCCTTCTCTTTCTGAGCTTGAGAACTTCTCTTCTGAGATCATCAGCTTCAAGTCCATGGAAGATTTGGTCAATGAATTTGACGAGAAGCTCAATATTTGCTTTCGGAATTACAATGCCAAAACAGAGAACTTGGCTCCCGTGAAGAACCATTTCCAGATCCAGGAAGAAGAGGAGAATCTGCAGGATGAAGAGTAAGTCAAGAAACGAACAGTCATAGAAATTGTTTCTGGTTAGCACTTTCTCAGTGTTTTCTACCTGGAGGCATCTAATAGAACATCTACTGATTCAAAGACATACCAGCTTTTCTTCTTCCTTTTATTTTTATTTTCCCCTTTATTGAAAGTGATTTATTTTTAGGTCCCCTTTTTGAAATTGAATTATGGACTCAAATTATTTGAAGGGCTCCAAGTTGAGAAAATCTGATTTGGTATAAAAGCATCTATTCAGATAGATACAAAATTGTGTCCATTAAAAAGAAAACATCCCAAAGATGCAATTGCATTTTTGTGCAACTTTTAAAGAAAACAGCTGCAAGTGGATGTGAAAACAAGAAACAGCCCAAAAGTTCAAACAAAGAAGCAAAACTAAATTTATAGATTCTTTCTTTGTTAGTGTAACAATTATTTAGTTTTTGTTCCCTAGATCAGGAGTCCCCAGTCTGGGTCCATGGCTTATTAGGAACTGGGCTGCTCAAGCAGGCAAGGCTATATTAGACTGGATTATTGTAACGCGCTCTACATGGGGCTGCCCTTGAAGAGTGTTCGAAGACTTCAGTTAGTCCAGAATGCAGCCGCGCGAGCGATTGTGGGTGCACCTAGGTACACCCACGTCACACCTATCCTCCGCGAGCTGCACTGGCTACCCATTAGTCTCCGAATCCGCTTCAAGGTGCTGGTCGCTACCTATAAAGCCCTACATGGCATCGGACCTGGGTACCTGAGAGACCGCCTCCTGCCAATTACCTCCCTCAGACCGATAAGATCTCACAGGTTAGGTCTCCTCCGGATTCCATCCGCCAGCCAATGTCGGCTGGCGACTCCCCGGGGGAGAGCCTTCTCTGTTGCAGTTCCAGCCCTCTGGAATGACCTCCCCGTGGAGATCCGGACCCTTACTACCCTTCTGGCCTTCCGCAAAGCCACCAAGTCCTGGCTGCTCCAGCAGGCCGGGGGGCTTGTGAAACACCCAGCCCCACGGAAATTGTGAATGTTGTGCCTTTTTTAAAAGTGTTGTCTTGTCTATTTATCCCCTTTCCCTTGTCTGTTGTGAGCCGCCCGGGAGTCCTCCAGGAGTGGGCGGCATACAAGACAAATAAAATGAAAAAAATGAATGAAATATATCTATGCATGTGCAGGGTAGCATGTGAAACCATGCTCCTACAGTCCTTGACTTATGATTATTTGTTGACAGTGGTTCAAAATGATGACAGCCATTGGAAAGGTGATTTATGACCTGTCCATGAAGTTGTGACCATTGCACCAACTCCTGTGGTCACATGATAGCAATCCAGGCACCTGGCAACTGGCTCTCAATTATGACCAATTGCGGCATCCTGCAATCACTTGATCACAATTTGCAACCTTCCTGGCTGTTTCCAACAAGCAACATCGATTGGGGAAGTTGGATGTGCTTAACAATCACAGTAAACATTGTCCTAAAATTGGGTGTGGTCATGTGATTTGATTTGATTTGATTATACTTATATGCCGCCCTTTTCCCCCAAAGGGGACTCAGGGCGGCTCACAATTCAAATCAGGGAAGGGGGGTACAGACAAAAAATAAAAGACGAAACATAACAATACATAATTTAAAAACACACAACAGTCATATCATTCGAGACGGGGGCAACGGTTCTTTAGCCCCAGGCCTGTCGGAACAGCCAGGTTTTAAGGGCTTTGCGGAAGGCCTGGAGGGTGGTGAGGGTTCGAATCTCCACGGGGAGTTCGTTCCAGAGGGTCGGAGCAGCCACAGAGAAGGCTCTCCTCCGGGTAGTCGCCAGTCGGCACTGGCCGGCGGATGGAATTCGGAGGAGGCCTAATCTGTGGGATCTAATCGGTCTAGTGGAGGTGATTGGCAGCAGGCAGTCTCTCAAGTACCTCTCATATGATGTCTCATTTAACAACCAAATCACTTAGTGATCAAAAATTTCCATCCAGATTGTGGTTGCAAGTTGAGGGCTGACTATAATTACTATGATAATAATTCTAAATGTGAAGCTTTACAGATGAATTAGCAGAGGAAACCTTGGTGCAAATTTGTGTTGGCCTGGTGGATTTCTGCCTTTATTACTAATCAGCTAAACATTAGTGGCCACTTTAAGGTGGCAAATAGTTTAGATGCTATTTTGCAGTGATCAGTGTGCATGGTTTATGCACATTTGGGAGGCAGGGGGGGGGACCAGCAACAGTTGATTTTCTGTCCAAGAAAATCCAATATCTCATTCACAAAGAGAGGCATGACTCCTGTCTGAATTCCAACAAGGAACAGATTTTCATAATTTTTGTCCTTCTGGCTGTTGATCTGTTACTGACCTGTACTCCACACAGCTGGGAGGATTTGGGTTTTTCTTTCTTTATCTTGGCTTGATCCCAGATATGAAGTTGTTTGCTTTTTACTTGAATGCACACATTGTTTACTATTATAAACGATCTCCCCGTGGAGATCCGGACACTTACTACCCTCCCGGCCTTCCGCAAAGCTGTTAAGTCCTGGCTGCTCCAGCAGGCCGGGGCGCTCTCGAAATATTCAGCCCCCCGGAGATTGTGATTGTTGTATATTTTAATGTTGTTTGTGTATTATTCCCCCTCCCTTGTTTTATTGTAAGCCACCCGGAGTCCTTCGGGAGTGGGCGGCATACAAATCAATAAAACTATAAACTATATCTATAAACTATAAAGACCTGCGAACAGATGTGAACTTTTCCAAAACCGGGATATTAAAAAATACATTGTCTGAGAACATTCTAGGTATGGTCCAACACTTGCAGAAATCAGCCAGTAAGCTCTTTAATGGGAGAGCCGGATTCTAGTGAAGGTCACACCATAGAATGGGATGCTGATATTGCTTTGTGAAATGCAACTCTGCTATTTGGGGAAATAAATTGGATTTGCTTGCCTATGAGCCCAGCCCAGACATATGAATATCAGCCTGGTAGATCAAGACTATGCCTATCTTTCTGGCCTTTGGGAGATTGGCCTGTAATCCCATCAGTTTCAGAAAGAGTCCAGCCTGTTGGTTTCTGAGGAGAGATAATTCTAGTTCCTTCCTTTTGATGGGAAGTGTCAGAATATTGGCAGGCACTCTTCAATTTTAAAATAGAACCAGTTGCATCCAGTTGAATCATCCTTACTGTCAGGACCAACCAGGCTGATGATTCAAGGAGGTGCACATTCCATCGTTGTCATGGCTGAAACTGAAACAGAGAACTCGCAGCTGTACTATCATTGATCTGGCTCAGTTTTCACTGTCTACTTGTCCGTCTCTTGGGGTTTGAATGACAGAAGAATGGAAGCTTCCACCCAATTAGCCAGCGAGTGTCCTTGGTTCTGTGGTGGGATTTTACTTGGTCCACACACAGTAAGTGAAGATCTGCCATTCGAGTTCTTTTGAATGAAGAGCAGCCCTGAGCCATAACATGGCAATTGCCTTAATAACTACAGGTATTATATAAAACCACACGGGCAGCTCTATAAACCACAATTTTACAAAATGGAATAAGAGCCCTCACCTTAAGCAAAGCCCTCAGCTGCCCTCAGATTGAAATCGACAAAACATATTTTTTTGCTTTGTAAAGTAAACATTGCCACTGTATAAATAAGGTTAGTAGGAATAATAATGTTTAATAGCAACAATCATAGCAATAATATCCTGGGATAAGAGTCAGATAAACAGCATTTTTTCTAGTCTATGACTAGGAAACAGACAACCAATATAAATAATATAAATATAAATAATATAAATATAAATAATATAAATTAAATATAAATATAAATAATATAAATTAAATATAAATTAAATATAAATATAAATATAAACATAAACATAAACATAAACATAAACAATATAAATATAAATATAAATATAAATATAAACATAAACATAAACATAAACATAAACATAAACAATATAAATATAAATATAAATATAAATATAAATATAAATATAAATATAAATATAAATATAAATATAAATATAAATATAAATATAAATATAAATAAATATAAATATAAATATAAATATAAATATAAATATAAATATAAATATAAATATAAATATAAATGTATGTATTTATTTAGTGTCACAACCCCCGGTATGCCCAAATATGGGAGGAATTCACTACTTCCATTCTCTGTCCATCGGCTCATCACAAGAGACCATCCAGACAGAAACCCAACATTTTTACTGTTGCTTTTGTTATATTTGTGTTGTATTTGTGCTGATAAATAAGATAAATAGGTGGTTAACACATCTGCCTAATATGTAATACAGCCCAGGTTCGAATCCCAGTAAGGGTATGGCTAACTGATGAGAGCTAAATAGCTTGAAATAGATCTATATTAGTCTCCCTTTATTTATTTATCAGCACAAATACAACACACACACACACACACACACACACACACACACATATATACACACATATATACACACACATACACACACATACATACATACACACACACATATATATACATACATATATATACATATACATACACATATACACATACATACACACACACACACACATATATATATATTTCAAACTCACAGACAGAAAAAGAAAAAAACAAATAGAATTATTTGGGAAAAAATAAATTAACAGAGATAAATAGGTAGATAATAGATAAACATATTATCTATTTATTTATCTAAATAAATCTATCTAATGTAGAGAATGCTAAATCAAGAGACGTAAACATCTATATACCAATCCGGAAGAGATAACTGAAAAGCCAAAAAGAAAACAGAAAGACCAAAACTTCTCCTCACCAGCAATCAGCACCCAGATAAGCAAAGATCAACACCACAATTAACACTAGACCAACAATCAAGGAGCAAACAATACCCAATCAAGGAACCATAGACTCAGATAAACAAGCTAGCAGTAAACAGCAACTTAATCAAGGTAACACCCAGACCACAATCACCAACACTGACTGAGTAAACCACTGGCATGTAATATGAGAGCAGACCTCACTCATTTACTAGGAGTAAAATTTTGACCTAGTTGGGTTCAGAAGTGCCTGCAAACAATAAAACCAAGTTCAGAAAGACACCAGAGCTCAACCCTGAGCAACAAATACTTTCTCTTTTTGGAAGAAATGTCCTTCTGGGTTCAGTTCCAAGTGGGGGGAAAAGACACCGGAAACATGGAGGCTGCTTGGAAAGATGGTTTAATGGTGGACAGGACCACACAGCTTGAGCTCCTGAACAGAAAAGGGGGATCACATGCTTCCAGATGTTGGGTGAAGAAGAAAGGAGAGAAAAAGGGGCTTACTGAAAGTTCCTGAGTTTTTTATACTCTCTGTTCAGCCCCACCTCTCTGTTTCCTGTACCTGTGTAAGAAATGTATTCTGATTGGTCGTCAGACTCCCAGGGGCGAGGAGTCTTAGCTAACTTTGTAGGTTGTGTGTCTTCTGAGTCCCAAGCTTGGTTGAGCACTGCTTCTTCCCAGGTGTCCTGTTGTGAGATGGGTAAAGGGCTAATACTATCATGCCTTAATCCCATCACCCTGGAGCTGAAGTGGGGAAATCTTTGTTATGTAGAATAGACTGGCTCAGGCATTTTAATGGTTTATTGACAAAGGTGGGGGCTATTAAGAGTGAGTCTGTTTCCTACCTAAAAACATGTTTCTCCATTTTTTATCCAGGGAAATATAATATTTTGCTTTTTCAATATTTCCCAGGATATTTCATTTTTCTAGGAGAGGGGTGAGTGCTAACTTCCTACAGTTCTATCAATAAATCAATAATTTTCAAATGAGGCTAATACCAAGAGACAAGTTTTCCATTTCTCTCTCTCTAATACCTATTTATCTCAGTTATAGTGACTTATTTCATTTTTTTTCATTATTTTGTTCTTATGTTAAGTCAAATGGCTAGATATTGCTGGTTTTAAGAGACGGATGGAGTAGGACTCACTTTCTGCTCTTCTTTTTTTTTAATGAATATTTTTATTTTCATTTTCATAACACACACTCACATGTATACTATACATAGCCCGTATCATATGGTATTAAATAATAATTACATCAGTTCCTCTTGTCAACAATGCCCAGAAAAATAGAAACCCATTATAGCTCTTCTGCTCTCCATACACCTCTTTCTTCTACCACCCTCCAACTTTCTATCTTCCCTCCATCATCCTTTTTTACTCTACTTCCCCTCCCTTTCTACTACTCCTCTCTCTACAATCCACTCCTCCTTATCCTTCTCATCTTCCCCCCTTACACTCTCTCCTATCCTTCTCTTCCCATCTTTCTTCTCCCTTCTATTTCCCACTCCTCCTCTCCTTGGTGTATTTCCGCTACATGTCAATATGCTTAACATATCCTAGTTTTTTTAAAAAATAGTAATAATAATAGCAATGAAAATATAAGGAAAAAAAACAGTATACATGTGGGGTCAAATTACATTAAAATCTAACCCGTCTCATCAAACCTAATATATATCCCTCCCCCCACCCTCCCCCCCAACCTACCCCCAACCTACCCCACCCCCCCAGCTTCCCAGAACCCGTACATCATTTTTTGTGATGTCTTTATAAACAACGTGATGAAACACATAATGAGAGCTATCTGCTATCCATAAATATGAAGATGTAGACCAAAAGGCACATTGTGATGCCTCCATCTGGAATGGGGTGATCAGTCGTGAGTGATTTCCCAAGGATATCTTAGGAATCTGTTCCAAAAGATTAATATTTTTATTGACGTGGACTAAAGCAATCTTTATTGGTTAGCTATGCACAAGATCCTCTGACGTTCTTATTTGTCCCCACTTCCTATCTAATGTTGCCACAGAATTATTTTCTCTTTGATTTGTTCAGGGCAGTTTCAGCCATTTTGGAGAGAATAGACACGGAACCAGAGGCTAATATATGCAAAAAATACATTCAATAAACAGAATTGGATTTAGGACTTAATTCATATAGCTGAGCCAGGAGACCTCAGAGTGGCCTGAGGTGATATGACACATCTTTGGGCAGCTCACATTCTTTGCAGTTTTGCTCCTTGGCTGTCAAAACATAAATAACAGAGATGGGTCTCACAATATTGAAAGTAGATGAATGTATTACTTTTGACTTTTCCCCCCAGAGTAGAGGGATGAAATTAAGAACAGAAATATCCTGGTGGTTACAGGTAAAGTAAGCCCCCCCCCAATGTTTTCTGATGCCTGTGTTAGAATTCATTCAGTCTTTAATTAGTAGACTGAAAAGCAACCAATTATGTTTGTAGAAGATCTTGATTACCTTAGGAATCCTTCCAAATACAAGCTTTACACTGATCCAAACCTGGTGTACCCCTGAATGATTCTAGGGGATTCTAGTGGTGGGCATGTGAAGTCTGTTTAAACTTTAGAAGGTCATGCCATGGCTGCTTCTTCTGAGAAAACATGGCATCTACATTTTCTGCATTTCTTTTTTAGCTGTAGTGCGTGAACTGCTGTCTTATTCCATTTCCCAGTCCTTCCGTTTTCTCTCCCTTCCTTTCCTTAAAACAAAAGCGTTGGGATGTTTTGCTGCCTGTTCTGTTTGGCTATATTGCACGCCTGCAGAGTGGCAAACACAGCTAGGGAGAAACAAAGAAACAGACAGGATACCCACAATTATTAATGCCAGTCTGTTGGCTAATGGGAGAGTATGCACAGGGACTGAAGGTGAGGAAGGTGAAGATCCACATGATGTACTGTGAAGTTGTGCAAAAGTATTACTGTTGGGGGAAATAAAACCACTGCCTCTGTAGAAGGGACTTTATATCCACTTTTGTGAAGCTATGCTTAATATGAAATAATGTCAAGGTAAATAAAGCATGCTTAGATAGTTTAAATTCAGTCTATTATTTCTTAGCTGAGAAATATTTTTAATGTTCAACTCCTACTGAAGATTTTTACAGATTTATCAGCACAAATACAACTATGTATGTATGTATGTATGTGTGTGTGTGTGTGTGTGTGTGTGTGTGTGTGTGTGTGTGTGTATGTATGTATGTATGTATATATATATATATATATATATATATATATATATATATATATATATATATATATATATATATATATGTATGTATGTATAAGATTTTTACAACCCCTGGTAAGCCCCAATTATGGGAGGAAGCTAACTGCTTCCATCATCTGTCCTTCGGCTCGTCACAAGAGTCCATCACGACAGAAACCCAATATTTTTACTGTTGCCTTTGTTATATTTGTGTTTTTTTAATTTGTGCTGATAAATAAATAATTATCAGCACAAATAAAATCAGCTGATAAATAAATTTATCAGCACAAATAAAAAAACAAAAAAAAACATTATATATATATATATATATATATATATATATATATATATATATATATATATATATATATATATATATATATATATATATATATTAGTGTTACAACCTGAATATGAGAGGAAGTTCACTGCTTCCATTCTCTGTCCATCGGCTCGTCACAAGAGACCATCCAGACAGAAACCCAACATTTTTACTGTTGCTTTTGTTACATTTGTGTTGTATTTGTGCTGATAAATAAGATAAATAAGTGGTTAACACATCCGCCTAATATGTAATACAGCCCAGGTTCGATTCCCAGTAAGGGTATGGCTAGCTGATGAGAGCTAAATAGCTTGAAATAGATCTATACTAGTCTCCCTTTATTTATTTATCAGCACAAATACAACACACACACACACACACATATATACACACATACACACACACACACATACACACACACACACACATATATATACATACATATATATACATATACATACATACACACATATATACATACACACACACATATATACATATACATACACATATACATACATACACACACACACACACATATATTTCAAACTCACAGACAGAAAAAGAAAAAACAAATAGAATTATTTGGAAAAAATAAATGAACAGAGATAAATAGATAGATAATAGATAAACATATTATCTATTTATCTATCTAAATAAATCTATCTAATGTAGAGAATGCTAAATCAAGAGACGTAAACATCTATATACCAATCCGGAAGAGATAATTGAAAAGCCAAAAAGAAAACAGAAAGACTAAAGCACCTCCTCACCAGCAATCAGCACCCAGATAAGCAAAGATCAACATAAATAAATATTTTTAATGTTCAACTCCTACTGAAAACCTTCCCCTCTCTTTTTAACACCATTGGGCTAGATCTGGGCCAAGTCATCTTAGAATTCAAATTAAATCAGGTCTAACACATGTTTAGCTTGGATGTATTTGTACGAGGGGTCCTTGGTGCTCTCTGAGCTTTTCCTGCTGATGTTTCATTACCCAAACTAAGAAACATCATCGGCGCACGTCATGCTGTGTTTGAACTCTGTAGATCAAGCTAACAGCCTTGAGGGAAGCATCTCTGCTTCCAAGACAGATTCTCTATATTAACACTTCTTGCTTTCTTCTGCAGGGTCTGGGATGCTCTAACAGACAATTACATCCCATCCATCACTGAGGACTTGAGGGATCCCAACATCGAAGTGCTCAACGGCAATATCTCCGACACAGAGGTAGTTACCTGGATGGGCAATAGCAATAGCAGTTAGACTTACATACCGCTTCATAGGGCTTTCAGCCCTCTCTAAGCGGTTAACAGAGTCAGCATATCGCCCCCACAGTCTGGGTCCTCATTTCACCCACCTCGGAAGGATGGAAGGCTGAGTCAACCTTGAGCCGGTGAGATTTGAACCGCCGAACTGCAGCTAGCAGTCAGCTGAAGTGGCCTGCAGTGCTGCACTCTAACCACTGTGCCACCTCCGCATATCTCAACTTTCCCCTTCATTGCTCATAAGATAAAACAGGCGACATACTTGTGCTGAAGCTCTGTTTGAAATTCAAGAAGTAGGAATGGCTGTCTTAAAAGTTAAAATAACATTTGGCTGTCTTTTCACAAGGCAGAACCTAAGAATATACCAAAAATCCTTCCTGGATAGCAGTACAGACTTCCCAAGTTTCCATAAATAATAATATTCCCATATTTATGTTGGGTATTCTTAAAAAAATAGTTGGAATCATAGACACTTCCCATTCCTTCCTTCTCCCCTATCTGTTTCTTTTAAATCAGAAAAATATGAGTGAAATTTAGCTGGCACTGGTCTGTTTCAATTAACACAGAACCATTGCATAATGTACAGTAGCTTTCATTGTTGATATCGGTCCTCTATTAGCAGTAAGCCAGTTGATGCTCTGCACTGCAACTTCCCTTAATGCAACTTTACGGTGTTCCCAGCCACAGTGGAAATTGAACATCTGAAGGGCACCAGATTGAGGAAAGTGGTTTTAGGGTTTTAGGGAGATGGAATTTAAATTCTGTTAGAGAAGCTCAGTGTCCCAGTTGTGGTGGAGATTTGAATGTTGGGGAGAAGAAAAAATATGACCTCTTACCTAATCTGTGGGATGTGTGCGTGTAGCCTCGAAGGCTTAATTGGGCCTTCTCTTCTTTATGTCACAAAAACCTTTCTTTGAATAAAATTCCGAGGTATGATTTTGCTCCCAAGCAAGCATTTCTAATAATTACAATAGTCATTGAGAAGGCTGAAACCATTTTTGCGGTACTGCTTTGAAGGAATCTGGAGGGAATGATCTCCTCTGTAGTCTTCTGAGCCCTTTCTAGTGCTCTCCTAATATTTAGGAGTTCGGCTTCCACTTGTCTCAACCAATACAGCCAATGACAAGGGATTGCTGCAGCTGTGATGCTAAACATCTGGAGGGTATTTAGCAGCTCCCCTGCCATAAACTCATCTTAGGTTTAAGGTTTAAGGTTTTAATGGATTTGTATGCCGCCCAATCCCGAAGGACTCCGGGCGGCTTACATAAAAACAAATTTAAAAATATTAAAAGAATTTAAAACACAAGACAAAGCGAATTAAAAGAACACAACATACATTCAATCTTAGTGGGGCTGGAGTTCAATCAAGATCAACAGCCCCAGGCCTGCCGGAACAGCCAGGTCTTAATAGACTTTCGGAAGGCCGAGAGAATGGGGAGGGTCTGGATCTCAGGGGGTAGATCGTTCCATAGGGCTGGGGCAGCTACAGAGAAGGCCCTCCCCCGAGGAGCCGCCAGACGACATTGTGTAGTCGACGGCACCCGGAGAAGGCCCATCCTGTGAGATCTTATTGGGCGCTGGGAGGTATGTGGCAGGAGGCGGTCACGGAGATATCCAGGTCCTAGGCCATGTAGGGCATCTTCTGTGGCCAGATGTGCCATACTTTAACCTGAGGATGGAAGGAGCCATTGGCTTAGAGCTCATCAGGTCCTTCAGGATCCTTAAAGATCCAACCTGGAACCAAGGAGAAATTTTCTGACAGTGAGAACAATTAGTCAAAGGAGCAGCCTGCCTTCCAGAGTTGTGGGTCCTCCATCACTGGAGGTTTTCAAGAGGAGATTGAACAGCCATTTGTCTTGAATGAAATAAGGACTCCTGCCTTAGGCAGGGGGTTGGACTAGAAGACCTCCAAGATCTCTGACAGCTCTACGATTCTATGTAGGGCACCGCTGGCAGAAGCACTGGTAAGCCAGGACCTCTTCCAGTGCTGAGATGACCCTACATCAACTAACACCATGCAGTGTATACTTCCCATTCCAATCAAGGTGGTCCTTCGGTACCTCACTCTTCCAGGAAAGGCAATTTGAAGCATCTTCCATACCCTTTGGGGAGCCCTTCAGTAGCCATCTTTTCCTGTGCAGTGAGTTGTGCAATCGACCACTCCAGGAAACGGAGAAGTTGACAACACCAGCCAATGCAGCAATTCAGCAGAATAAATTGCAACAGTCAGGGAAATGGTGAGATGAGCACATATTGATTGCCTTTCCAAATCAAAGTCGTGAGACAGCAAGGGCAAGCTGGAGAGCCTGTGGCTTGAAGGGAATGGCGAGAAAGGATTTCCAGATAACAAGGCAGATTCCGTACTACTATCACCTCTTCCTCCCCACTTTCCCCAATGTCTGTCCAGATTGCTGCCTTTAGAGATGTCCCATTTGCTTTTAGTTTGCCTCCCTTTTCCTGGTTCCCATGAATCCACTGAAAGCAAATCATATCAAAAGAAGATGAATATTAAAAATGTCTTAAAAGCTACTTGTTCTCCCCAGAGACCTAATAAAGAAGGCTAAGAGGGTTAACCCAGTGTGAAAAAAATGGTCATTGTAACATCAATGTAATGATGATGATGATGATGATCACATTATATATTTAGTAACATATATCTTAATATTGGGGGTGAGGTTCTAGGAATATGTGCTGGTGCGAAAATATATTCACCTATATATCTTAAATGGGAATTATCACAGTGGAAGGAATAAGAATGATTTTTCTAGACATTTCAAAGATCTTGAGACATGGAGAGCATTTAGTATAATTTTCACTTACAATGTAAACTTTCTGGAGCTCTCCATTCAGAATTATAAATTACATAACAATAAGATAGCAATAGCAATAGCAATAGCAGTAGACTTATATACCGCTTCATAGGCCTTTCAGGCCTCTCTAAGCGGTTTACAGAGAGTCAGCATATTGCCCCCAACAATCTGGGTCCTCATTTTACCCACCTCAGAAGGATGGAAGGCTGAGTCAACCCTGAGCCGGTGAGATTTGAACCGCTGACCTGCTGATCTAGCAGTAGCCTGCAGTGCTGCATTTAACCACTGCGCCACCTTGCTCACCAACTTGCTCAATCAATAGATCACAATGTTTTCCAACCTTGGCCATTTTAAGATGTGTGGACTGCAGCTCCCAGAATTCCCCAGACAGCTTTGCTTTGCTGACTGGGGCATTCTGGGAGTTGAAGTCTACACATCTTAAAAGGTCCAATGTTGGAAAATACTGCTTTACAGGAAATGCAAGGCAACTGGGTGGAATTTGTCTATTTGGAAACACAACACAGAGAGACACACCCCAAAGGCTACATTCAACTTTGAAGAGGCACAGTCCCTCTGACTGATGGCCTCACCCTGCCGTAAGCTTCAAATTTTGAGGGTTTTTTTTCTCTCTCTAGCTGTTACTTTAAATTATCTCTGTGTGTTCCTGATGCCTGGTTGTAAGGTCACTTGAGGACGCGTTTGGAAATTAAAATGGTAACTAGTCTTCTTGGCAGGCAAATTTCAGCAGGTATTAACGCTTTCTTGTGGGCTTGCCAGTTCCCCCTAGAAGGAATGGAGATGATGCTGACACTAAGGGGGAAAAATCCTTCCTCTTAAAACTGCTGCTCGGACAGCAGCAGTTTTGGTCTGTTTCTGTCAAGCAGGACCTTGAAGAAGCTGTTTCTCCTTCAGTTCTCCAAGATATTTCCTAGGACAATTTTGCTTGACTCAAGAAATCTCTCCCGTTTCTTGGACAATTCCTTCTCCCAGATCTTGACAGAAGTAATCCAGTCAAGTATGCTCAGTGAAGGGCAAACATACCACTATTCTGTGTGTGTGTGTGTGTGTGTTAGTAAAGCACTATCTGGAGTTTGAGAAATGCCATAGATCCATTTAAAGGTAGAGCTTCATTTTTTTGAAGTGAAAGGTAAAAAAAAAATGAAGGTTTTCTTTGTCCAGTCCAAATGTGTCCAACTCTAGGGGTTATCTTATCTCTATTTCCTAGCTAAGGGAGCCATTGTCGTCTGAAGATGCTTCTAGAGTTATATGTCTGGCATGATTATACATTAAGGTGCACAGAATCTGTTACTTTCCCACCAAAGTGTACCTATTTATCTACTCGCTTACCTAGCATTTCGAACTTCTAGGTAGGCAGGAGTTGAGGCAAGAACAGGAGCCCTCCCTGTAACGTGGTGCTTGGATTGTGTACTGTCAACCTTCCAGTCAACAAATCCAGTGTCTTAACCACTTGGCTACAATCCCTCAATTGTATGTGCTATAAGAATTGGTGTGAGATTCCTTCTTTTCCCTCTACCTGTAAATCACAGCAGCACCTACATGAGCCATGGTGGTGCAGTGGTTAGAATGCAGTACTGCAGGCTACGTCTACTGACTGCCAGCTGCCTGCAGTTTGGCAGTACGAATTTCACCAAGCTCAAGGTTGACTCAGCCTTCCATCCTTCCGAGGTGGGTAAAATGAGCACCCAGATTATTGGGGGCAATAGGCTGACTTTGTAAACCGCTTAGAGTGAGCTGTAAAACACAGTGAAGTGGTATATAACTCTAAGTGCTATTACTACCTTCCTTCCTTCCTTCCTTCCTTCCTTCCTTCCTTCCTTCCTTCCTTCCTTCCTTCCTTCCTTCCTTCCTTCCCTCCCTCCCTCCCTCCCTCCCTCCCTCCCTCCCAGTGGTTAGAATGCAGTATTGCATACTAATTCTGCCAACTGCCAGCAGTTCAATCCTGACCGGCTCAAAGTTGATTCAGCTTTCCATCCTTCCGAGGTTGGTAAAATGAGCACCCAGATTGTTGGGGGCCATATGCTGACTCTGTAAACAGCTTAGAGAGGGCTGTAACGCATTGTAAAGCAATATATAAGTCTAATTACTATTGCTACATGGAGCCCATATTTGCTACTGAATCTGCTTGCTGTTTTCTTCTTTTTTTCAGATCCATGAGAAGGAGGAGGAAGAGCTTAATGAGAAGAGTGAAAACGATTCTGGTATTAATGAGGAACCTCTACTCACAGCTGATCAGGTACAAGCAAGCTCCCCTCCTGACCTTCCCTTTGGGAAATATTGGAAATAAAATCAGTTATTTCTTGTAGCACCTGCAGTTCCAAGGGATGATTTTTGCAGTAAGGGTTGTCTATGTGTGTTGGTGTGTACCAGAGGTGGTATTCTGCCAGTTTGCCCCGGTTTGGGTGAACCGGTAGCAGCGGCGGTGGTGGGAGGCTCCACCCATCTGCCCAGACATTATCACTGACGCGTCGCACATGCGCAGAAGTGCCACATGCTCGTGCGCTTGTTCCTGGTTCTGAACCAATAGCGAAGATAAGAGGAAACCATTACTGGTGTGTATGTATTTGTGGGTGGTGGAGGTTCTTTTTCAACATCTAGGTGCTGATTGACAGTTTGGCCTCTTTCCCCCCACAAGAATTTGCCCTCTAGATCACAGGTCCCCAACCCAAGTTTCCGTGGTATGCCAGCAACCGGACCATGCAAAGAAGTGATGCCCTATTCGTAGGATACAGGCAAAACCACGCGATCTCTGGTCCATGGGAAAACCTTTCTCCATGGAATTGATTCCTGGTGCCCAGAAGGTTGGGGCCACTACTCTAGATTCTAGAGCGGGTGTCAGCAACCCACGGCTCTAGAGCCACATGCGGCTCTTTTGCCCCCCTGCTGTGACTCCCTGTCGGCTGAAACCCACCACTGCTTCCCACAGAAAACACCGGGAGCCACAAAACATGGGTCGACGTGGCTGGGAGGCTCAGGTGATTGGGTGGGAGTGAGTGATGTTGAGTTGGCCACGTCTACCCAGGTTTTGTGGCTCCCGGTGTTTTCTTCTCTGTGGGAAATGAGTCCAAATGGCTCTTTGAGGGTTTAAGGTTGCAGACCCTTGTTCTAGAGTATCTGCTACAGGTAGACCTTGAGACCCAGCCAGCATTTGGACAGCTCCTCTCTAGAATGGAAGAAGATGGGTGATTAGTACAGGTAGTTCTCGACTTATGACCTTAAGGGAGTCTGCTCCTCACAGTTGTAAGGTACAGTGGTCATAAAATGGGCCCATGACAGTCATTGTGGCAGTCATTAAACAAATGCTGCCATCATTAAGTGAACCAATGGTTCGCTGAGGAAGTTGAAACCTGGAAGTAAATGCCAGTTTTTGGCAAAACCTCGTAAAAGCCATCATATGATACTGCAAACGGTTCCACCACAAAACCGCGGTAGACTAAAGCGCGTGTGACTAAAGCGCGGTGACAAAACCGCACCGTCAAAACCGCGCGACAACAGCGCACCGACAACAGCGCGCCGACAGAAGCGCGCTGTAACATAACCCTAAAAATAACCCTAAACCTAACCCTAAACCTAACGTTAAACCTACCCTAAACCTACCCTAAACCTAACCCTAAACCTAACCCTAACCCTAACCCTAACCCTAACCCTAAACCTAACCCTAAACCTTACCTTAAGTTAAATCGCGCTTCTGTCGGCGCACTGTTGTGGGCGCGCTGTTGTGGGCATGCTTTTGACATCGCGGTTTTAGCGCCGCGGTGTTGTCGGTGTGCTTTTGACGTTCACAGTTATGTCATGCCACGACTGCAAACAGCCATAAATTCTTTGTCTGTGTTATTGATGGGGTGGATAGAATTGCCATTCAGAGCCTCTCCCCGTAAGTAATTCTGACTTCTGTCTGTCTATCTAATCATCTGCCTGCCTGCCTGCCTGCCTGCCTGCCTGCCTGCCTGCCTGCCTGCCTGCTTGCCTGCCCATCCATCCATCCATCCATCCATCCATCCATCCATCCATCCATCCATCCATCTACCTATCCTGATATTTTCATGTGTTCCTGTGTGTATGCCTGGATTCCCAAATGCAATATATGCAGACACATGCGCACACAAATATGAAATGATAAGCAGACAAAAGTGTATTGCAGCATCAATGAGGAGAGGAGATAAAGGCTATCAACCGAGTCTTCATTAATATCAAGACCTGACATTTCTATCTACTTCTGCCTTGGACATAATGAAAAGAGAGCCCTTCTCAGCATGCAGGCCACATCCTTTCAATGGCAAGGAAGAAACGCAACCCACCTCCAGATAAAAATGCTTGTGCAGATTGCTAAATATATTTGAGATCTGGCTTCATTTTGCTGGTGTTACTTAATAAGTGCCAGTCATTCAGAACAGTAATTGTTTGTGGGCTAATTTGCCAATGTTATGGCTGTTGCATAATTTATGGCAAGATAGCAAATGGCACAGCATCTGGCTGAGACCATCTCCCATTGGCCAATTGTAGCGATGATACAAAGGAAATGCATGTTATGAAACAAATCAGTTGCAGCAATTTCTTAGCATAAAAAAGGGATAAGAGTGCATTGCATAATCTTATGGAACAGAATTATTAATTCTCTGCCCATGATCAAATATGCAAGTTTTCCCCAGTGTGGATCTCTCTGGTTCGATATTTGGACTACTACTTCAACCCCAATTATAGGGTAGATTAACAATGTCTATTCAAATAGAATATAACAGAATTGAAAGGGACCTTGGAGATCTTCTAGTCCAACCCCCCTGCTTAGGTAGGAAACCCTATACCATTTCAGACAAACGGTTATCCAATCTCTTAAAAACTTCCAGTGTTGGAGCATTTACAACCTCTGAAGGCAATTTCTGTTCCATTGGTTGATTGTTCTCGCTGTCAGAAAATTTCTGTTTATTTCTAGGTTGAATCTCTTCTTGGTCAGTTTCCATCCATTACTCCTTGTCTGGCCTTCAGGTGCTTTGGAAAATAGGTTGACCCCCTCCTCTCTGTGGCAGCCCCCCCCTCAAATATTGGAACACTGCTATCTGTCTCCCCTGGTCCTTCTCTTTACTAGACTAGCCATACCAAGTTCCTGCAACTGTTCATTGTATGTTTTAGCCTCCAGTCCTCTAATCATCCTGGTTGCTCTTCTCTGCCCTCTCTCTAGAGTCTCAACATCTTTTTTTACATCATGGGAGGTTAAATAGTGGGAGGTTAAAAAGAAATTTGGTTAATTCTTGATATTCAGGCAAATGCTGGGCTGGAACGTAATACAATTACCACATTTTGATCAATTTCCAAGTTAGCCATTCCCTGTGTGTCAACTTGTATAAACTTACGTTCAACCTTGACATCTGTCCTCTGTGTTTCCTAATTTAAGGCCAGTTTTTGAAGGAGGGGGAGGCATCTTGAACTGTTTTAAGAATGCACATCCTTGTAGATTAGTCATCCCCAGCCTAAAGCACTCAGGTGTGTTGGCAACAACTAGCATTGTTCCATGTTGGTGTGACTATAATGGCCTTTCCAGATGGTGCAGGAGATAGTTTTACTCACCCAGGGGCCATGAAGCAGGGGAAGCCTGTCTTAGATTATAAGCCATTGCAGCCAACTGTAAGTAAAGTGTTTGAGTAGCTTTGGTAGGAAGCCAAGGTATAACTCTGTGAATTAAGAAGCTGGAATGTGTATTCCTTTATTATGTCATTACTGCATGTGTGTCTTGGTGAGCTGAATAATTCAGCCTCCATTAGAGATATTTAGATCTCCCAAAGCAACTTCCCCCCCAACCTGCCATGTTCCAAATGTTTTGGATTACAAGTATGATGGGCAAAACAATTCTGGCTAGAGATTCTGGAATTGTAGTCCAAAGACATCTGTGGATGGCAGTTTAAAAAAAAGCAACATTTGCTAAGAGTATTGGCGTAAAGTTTTAGTTCTGCAATTGGCTTGGCAGATAAGAATGTTTATCTGTCTCAATTTCCTATGTCCATTTACTGTCCATTAATTGAAGTCCTTAAGGGTTTGTGGAATTAGAGATTTTTCAGCTGCAGTGATTGTCTTTATATTCCTGGTACTAATGCAGCCTTGGTGCTGAGTGCCTTAGATCAGGGCTCTCCAACCTTGGCAACTTTAACCCAGTGGACTTCAACTCCCAGAATTCTGGGAGTTGAAGTCCTCCAGGCTTAAAGTTGCCAAGGTTGGAGAGCCCTGCCTTAGATCATACAGTACTGCCTCCCCTCATACATTCTTGTCCTAATAACAGCAGGCATCCAAGAAAGCAATAAGTTAAAGTGTCATTAATCAGGTCTAATGCAAGGAAAAAAGGAGTTAGGTTACTGTACAGAATCTAGGGAACAAGGATACTTTAGTCCAATGTTTTTCAGTCCTGGCAACGTTGAGATGTGTGGGCCTCAGCTTCCAGAATTCGTGGCTGGGGAATTCTGTCCACACACCTTAAAGTTGCCAAGTTTGAAAAACACCACTCTAGTCCTCATTGATTTCTGAACACATTAAAGCAGGTCTCTGTCAATTGTTGGATCCTTCCCCCCCACTTTTAATGGATGAATTAATGTTTAGCTTGAGGTAAAGCTGGAATGTCTGCTGTGTTTGAATACTTTTTCCAGGCTTAGAGAAATTTATGTCATCTACCCACTTACGGTACTTAGAATTGCTTAGAAGTCTGAAGTAAAATCTGTGGGTGAATCAAGGCAGATGGCTACAAGGAGAAGGTCTTTTTAAGGGTGAGCCATTGGCAGATATGGTGGGCCTTCATAAGGATGTCTTTCTGGTGATTGCTGAAGCCATTTCCCCTTCTTTCAAGCATTTATATAATTGATTTTAAATTTAACTCCTTGTGTTAGCTTTTTTTAAAAAACTCCCTATTAAAAGTTCTGATTTGTGCTTCTCTTATTCTTTTGCTTGCTGTATGTGCTTGTTATTCGGAAAAAATGTTGTAATCTGTCCAGAGAACTGGAGTTTGGGATGATTTAAAACAATTCTAGGAGGTGAATTCAGCTCCTGGAATTCTTAGCAATGTGGTTAAGGAATTCTGGGAGTTGTAATCCAGATGTTTTAAAGTTACCAAGATTGAGAAATACTGCTTTAGAGACTGAAAAGGGTATCAAAGCTGGATGTGTGTGCATGTACAGTGATTGTGTGTTAAAGGACGAACAATACAATGTCTGGATTGAGAGTACCAGGGCTCCAGCTGCCAGCTGCAGGGGGTAGAGACAGGAGGGAAAAGTATTGGCCCTGATTCTCTCTGCCTTTAGGAAGGTTCTGGAAACATGGCCCTGATGTTGTCCCTTGGACGCCAACAACGGTGACGGTTGCAGCATTGAAACCGGCATAGAATGAATTCTGCTGCTCGTTCTGATTTTCTGGTTTTTTCTTTAAGACTGATTATGGGTAGTTTTTATGTTTTATATTAATTTTAACTTGTGTTTTTATTGGATTGTTTTCACCTGTTTTGAGCTACATAAAGTCACTTAGATAAGATGGGTGGCCATTTAATTAATACAAATTAATTAAATGATGATGATGATGATGATGATGATGATGATGATGATGATGCAAAATAATTGAAGATACAAAAATCCACTGACAATCCAAACTGCCGACTTTGCAACAACAAAGTTGAAACTGTTTCACATTTAATATGTGAATGCAGCCAAATTGCACAAACTGATTACAAAGCTAGACATGACCGAGTTGCTAAATTAATCCACTGGTCATTATGTAAAAAAATATGATTTACCTGTATCCAAAAAGTCATGGGAACATAAAGTGGAAAAGGTTATTGAAAATGGGAAGGTGAAGATCTTGTGGGACTTTCGAATACAGACGGATCATCATTTGGAACACAACATGCCAGATATCACAGTTGTTGAAAACCGAAACGTACAATTTAATTGATATTGCGGTACTAGGAGATGGCAGAGTCGAAGAAAAAGAACTGGAAAAAAAATCATGAAATATCGCGACCTGGCCATCGAAACTACGTGATTATGGATGGAACATGTAACAGTGATAGCCATTATCACTTGGTACCATGTCCAAGAATTTTTATAACATACATCAACAAATTGCAGCTTCCTGCAATAACACCAGTGAGACTGAAAAACACTGTGCTATTTGGAACGTCATACATTTTAAGAAGGTACTTGGTTGATGTCTAGGATGTTGGCAGCAACCTGTATCAACCATTAGCACCAGTCAGTGGTATTTGTGATGCATTTTTGAATATTCAGTTGACTGAGTTTCATGTTTAATGAATAAAAGGTTTGGTTTATTGGATTTATATGCCGCCCTTCTCCTAAGGACTCAGGGCGGCATACAACATTAAAAAAAACACATATTACAAGTTAAAAAAAAAAAGAATATCCCAAACAAACCCAATTAGGATTAACAATAACATTTTAAAAAATCAATTAAAAGATATAAAAGATATAATAATAATAATAATAAAATTTGAGAATCCTCTGAATACCACCAGCATTGATCAAATCATAATCAGTTGATTGCAAAAGGTATCTTTATTTGGAATAGCTGACATCTCGCAGTGACATCTTTAAACATCTTTAAACACAGCAATATCTTTATCATCAAACATCAACACCTGTCCATTCCAGCTCTTTGGGAAGGATTTGATCAGAGGATAAAAATGCCAAGTTCAGTCTAAGCATCTGGCTGGCTGTGCCACCAACCACAATAATAATATTTTCACCTTCTGTTTTGCAAACACCTACAAACATTGGTTGGGCATCGTCAGGAAGAAAGCTGGGCTAATGAAGCTTTTCTTTCCTTCTTAAGATTTCACTGTGGAGGGTTATTGATTTAGCACTGGCTCTTTTATATTCCTTTCAAGAATTCACATCGTGGTTTTGGGCATTTAAAATAAGGCTTTAAAGTACTTACTTATTGGAGGAAAAAGTCCCTCCGTTTGTTTGTCGTGGGTGGTTTATAACCCAATTGGGAATTTGTGTTTTTCAACTATAAGGTTTCCATAGTAACATCTCCTTTTCTGACACACTGAAGCCAGCCATTACCTTTAATTGATTTGACCCATTGTTCTTTTTGCAGGTGATTGAAGAAATTGAGGAAATGATGCAAAATTCCCCTGACCCTGAAGAAGAAGAAGAAATTTTAGAGAAGGATGATGGTGGAGACACAAGCAGTCAGGCTGATTCCATCCTTTTGCAGGAAATTCAGGCCTTGTCACAAAGCCTGAACAACAATTGGTCATGTGGAGGTAAGAAGGTGTGACGCATTGAAAGGAGCATGTCTTCTCTCTCAATGAAGTGTTGTGGTCCTTTGACAGCTAGTTTGTACAACTATCCCTGAAGCAGTTCAGATTCTTCTGCTTGAGAAGATAGCTGATACATATGCCCACATATTTACAAATATTGTATGGTGAAGAGTAAGGCTTGAGAGAAAAACATTAAGTGAACACAACAAATATCTAATTCCCATATGCAATGTCAAGTCATCAAATTTGGGGTGATATTGATTCAGCTGTGTAAAGAAGCTTACTTCTTTTCAATCAGATGGTGAGGTGGTTAATGGGGTGATGGAACTAGGATTGCATGATTCTAGAAGCCAAACTGTCAGGGGTACAAAACTCAATGTAACATTTAGCAGACCTCTTTCTGCTGTGTGGCTGTGAATATGTCCCTTTGGCTGTCTTTTTTTTCCTTTCTAAATTACATAACTCTGGTGAGAATGGCTTGTCTCTGTGATATGCAAGTCTGTTGTGGTTATTACACATTGCCTACCCCAAAGTTGAATTGCATCAGTGAAAAAAAGAAAGTAATGATATGGATTTGCACAAAAATCTTCTCCTTCCCCCTCTCCTTCCCTCCCTCCCATCCCTTCCCTCCCCCTCTTCTTTCCGTGCTCCCCTCCCCGCTCCCTTCCCCTCTCTTCAAACAGACAAAAATATACTGTCCCATGTGGTTCTGTTCTGTTCTATTCTATTCTATTCTATTCTATTCTATTCTATTCTACTCTACTCTACTCTACTCTACTTATTCTATTCTATTGGACTTGACTCGACTCTATACCAGTTGATTCTACTCTACTCTACTCTGCTCTGCTCTGCTCTGCTCTACTCTACTCTACTCTACTCTACTCTACTCTACTCTACTCTACTCTACTCTACTCTACTTATTCTATTCTATTCTATTGGACTCGACTCGACTCTATACCAGTTGATTCTACTCTACTCTACTCTACTCTACTCTACTCTGCTCTGCTCTGCTCTGCCCTGTACTGCCCTGCCCTACCCTACCCTACTCTACTCTACTCTACACTGTACCATGTGATTCTATTCTATTCTATTCTATTCTACTCTACTCTACTCTACTTATTCTATTCTATTGGACTTGACGCGACTCTATACCAGTTGATTCTACTCTACTCTACTCTACTCTACTCTACTCTACTCTACTTATTCTATTCTATTCTATTCTATTCTATTCTATTCTATTCTATTCTATTCTATTCTATTCTATTCTATTGGACTCGACTCGACTCTACTCTACTCGACTCTACTCGACTCTACTTATTCTATTCTATTCTATTGGACTCGACTCGACTCTATACCAGTTGATTCTACTCTACTCTACTCTGCTCTGCTCTGCCCTGCCCTGCCCTGCCCTGCCCTGCCCTACTCTACTCTACTCTACACTGTACCATGTGATTCTATTCTATTCTATTCTATTCTATTCTATTCTATTCTATTCTATTCTATTCCAGGGCAATACAGATCTTGTGTATTGATGTGTGCAGATATTTGTTCTCTTTGTGATAATTGTGGAAGGGACCTTAGTGACCTTATTATGTTTCCTTTCCCTTTAAACCAGATTTGCACCATACAGCCTTTTCAAAGGAGATTGTTTTTAATAATGCTGCATACTCTAACATTTCTGTGGTTTTGGAGATAAGAAATCACAGATAAAGAATCAGAAGTGCAGGAAAGGAGTGACAAATAGTCAAGCAAACAAAATTTAAATCACGATATAAAGCAATATAGCTCTATCCTCTTCTCTTTCAAATGTAGGATGACTTTTATGAAACAGAACATAAAGTATTTTCATTTTAGCTGCACTGTATTTTATCTTCCTCAAGGTATTGCACCAAGATGTTGTTGCTGTGACGGATGAAATCTACTCAATTTCTTAGTCATAACATGGGATTATTTATTTGTTCTGCTGATATCTTTTTCAAGGAAGGGGGGGGGTTACTTCAGTACTGTGGAGCTGGGAAAATATTTTAAATTTACTTTTTGCTCACTTTGAGAAGAGCAGAAAAAAAAGCCATGGTGGCATAGTGGTTAGAATGCAGTACTGCAGGCTACTTCTGCTGACTGCCAACTTCCAGCAGTTCAGTAGTTCAAATCTCACCAGCTTTGAGGGCAGAGGAAGACGGAAAGGAAGATATCAATTCTGCTCCCTCTATTTATCTAGAAGTCTGTGCCTCTGACATGTCAGAAGTTCGTCTCAGAACAGGACACAAATTCCATGATACAAATGGAATATGTTTTTGAAGTGTGAACTAAACTTTCCAGTTTTTGCAGTCTTTAATGCTGATTTATTTATTTGTAGGCTGCCCCATTCGTAGAACCTGGGGTGAGTTATGTTTTCTCAGAGCCACAAAAATAAGGTGCTAAAGTGAAAAAAGAAGTAAATAAAATCAACAGACACCGGAACCTTCAACCCAACTATAAACTGAACATCAAGCCATTAAAAAAAAAATCACTGTAATTCTTAAAGAGGCTCATCTATGAATGTTTTACTCATTAAGGAAGACACACATTTGCCATAGGAAGTCTCTACCAATCCTTCAGTCCCAGTGCATGTGCCTTTCTTTTAAGTCAGTATCCCTGACTTAAATATGCTCATCTGTTTCCTTGTATACAATCTGTGGACACGTATTGTGAACACACACGAAATACAAAAACTATGGAATTATCTTCACATTTGGGGAAACCTCTAGTGGGGAACAAATCTGGGCCAGCCACATCTTGGTTGCCTCTAAGCTTGCCTTCAGTAGGTGAAACCGCATTTTTGTGATTCTTGGCTTGGTGACAGAAAATTCCACTCTGTAATAATCTAAAATAATTGGGGGCTGCAGTCTATTATTTCACTAATTCAACAAGGGTTTCTCAACATCGACAATTTAAAGATGTATGGATTTCAACTCCTAGAGTTTCTGTAACCACATGCTGGCCTGGGGAATACCGGGAGTTAAAAGTCCAAACATCTTAAGTTGTGAAGTTGAGAAACACCGAATTAGAGTAACATTTTGATTGACTGATGTACTGGGCAGGTAATTTAAATTATTTTAAAAACCAAGGTTTAATAAGCAATTATTTTAAGAGGCATTCCTTCTTGCTAAGAATGAAAGGGGTTAGAATGCCTCTTTCTAAAATTGTATTGCATGTATGGTTTCTTTCATCCGAGACAATTAAGTTTTTTCCCCATTTCCAAGTCTATCTCTGTTTAACCAATTCATGTACTAAAGTGACATCACTAATGAATGAATCCATTATGGGTGTTGCGATGAATGTCCTGAAAAATAATACTTGACATTGCTAACGACCCTTGGCACTTAATACTGCAATTTGTAAGCATCTAACAGAGCTTTGCACAGATTCTAGCACTAAACTCCTTATTGTGGCCTTGGTCAGAGAGGTCCACCTGACATATGAACGCTTGTTTCTTCCTAGGTTTGGGGCACATGCCTGTCTCGGAGCTCGTGGAGCTCCTGGATCGAGTGGAAGGTGCTATTCAGGATTACTCGGAGGAGCTGGTGCAGCAGCTGGCTTGCCGAGACGAGCTGGAGTTTGAGAAGGAGGTGAAGAACTCCTTCATCACCATCCTGATGGAGGTGCAGAACAAGCAGAAAGAACACCGAGAGATGATGAAGAGGAGGAGGAAAGAAAAAGGGCTAAGTCTGCAAAACAATCGGATAGAAAGGGCAGCT